>NW_028289400.1:300000-547500 GCF_059628265.1 Tinamus guttatus
GCATCAAGAAGCTGTTGATGAGTACACTAGCAGCACTGTATTTTACTTAATTATACAGCAGGACAATTTACATAAGTTTTATATACACTGGTGGTGCACACAGAACATTTACTGTTGATCAAAAATATGGGCAAAGAAGTCGGAAGGTGCAGGGTGGCGGGAATGGAGATCTGAAAGGCATTGTAGTGTGCTAAAAATCTTACTTCAAAACAACAAAAAAAAGAGTTTTTAGTCATGTGTTACATCTATTGCCTTTCTGGAATGGAGGTAATTTGCTACAGTGAGTTGTTAATAAATGTGTTGGATTTGCAGATTATTCTGTTAGTGTTAGAGTTCACAAAATAGTTATTTTGGAAATGAGTATAAAGAGCTTCTGTTGGGAGTAACCTGATGCTTTTAGCATGGTCTGGAGAAGTGTTGCTATGGGGATGCAGTTAAAATGCTGGGTACTTGCTGGTGGCAAAAGGAGTCCAGGCTGCAGAAGTGTTAGTCGCACTGGGCTCTGGTCTCAAGTGATCTGGTTTCTTTATCAACAAACAGGCAAATCGGGATCATTTTCAAGGCTGAATCCAACCCCTGCCATAGAGTTGAGATGCTCTTATATATTATTGCATTCACTGTACAGTAAGTTACAGTATAGAGGATGGGCCTGTAGAAAGTGACATTTTTCTGCCTGTGCTCTCAAGCTTCTTGCTTAATATGCTATAGAAAGACAGTAGCCATGAATGTGAGAAAGGCTACTGAAATATAATATATATATGTTTCCAACAATGTTGGAAACCTGAACCACTTGGTGGTAGTGAAAGGGGACGAGTTCTTAGGTATGGTACTAAATAGACCTCTGAAGAGCCATGCTTACATGACCCTGGGTATTTCTGCTAGGCCAACAGTGCAAGAAGACGGCGGGGACGTGATTTATAAAGGCTTTGAAGATGGGATAGTGCAGCTGAAGTTGCAGGGCTCCTGCACCAGCTGCCCCAGTTCCATCATAACCCTGAAGAACGGGATACAGAACATGCTGCAGTTCTACATCCCGGAGGTGGAAGGTGTGGAACAGGTAGGTCAACCTGAGACAGGACAAAGCAGTTGTCTTTTAAACAGGGAAAAGGTCTCAGTCCCTTCTCATCACACACAGGTTGTCAGTTCAAGCAAAAGTACAGCCTGTGTCGAGGCAATATTTCCAAGACAGAAAATGCTCTTTTTAAGCAAATGATGCAGAGTACTGTGATGCTCAACTCAAGAGAATACTCTGCTACTGCACAGTTCAGCAATATGTTCTGTCTTTTTAATTTTCTGGATAAAAACTGATTTCCACGAAGCCTTGAGTGCTTTGAAGATGTCTCTGTTTCCTTCAGAATCCTCCTGGGAAATTCATACCCAGTACAGGTCTGGGATTATAAATTGAGTGTGAAGAGAACGAAGTCGAAGGCTGGAGTATCTGGATTATTAACTGAGGACAGTGTGCATTTTCCTAGACTGGTTTAGCTGTTAAAACCCATGTTTAGGTGAAACTGAAGAAAGCAAGACCACTTCCCCCTCTTGCCCTTCATTCCCATCCTGTATCTGGTGACCCACTCCCCCAGGCAACTGCTCTAGCTCTAAACTTGATTTGAAAGATTCTCCAGCAGTATCCCTCAGGAAAATTGGTATTCCCTCCCCATTTTTGTTCTACTACATAGTTTCAAAAGCACTGTTGATTTCTATTCTCAAAACCATTATTGTCTGTATTCCGAGCTGGGATTACTTCACAAGAAGCTGTTCTGTGTTTGCCAGGGGAAGCCAGCTTTGTGCTTTGGGGACTGTGTGATAATAAAGCACAAGCCTTTGTCCCCTACCATGCACATTTCTTTTTGTTCTCTTAATAAAAATAAGATACACTGTAATGATTGTTGTGCTGGCTCGACCAGCCTCTTGTGTCAGCCTCAGTTCCTCATGGCATGTGGGATTTTAAGTTCCTTTCTTTTTCCTTTCCCTGTTGTTACTAAGTGACATAACTGCTTCTCGAGTCCCACAAGGATTAAGCACCTGATAATGTTGGGGTTGATGTCACAAATTCTGTATGTAATCCTATGGGGAGCCTGGAATTAAACTGCTTGCCTGGTTTACACTTCTGGGTTTCAATTTCAGGTTGTTGACGACGATGATGATGTGGAGAAAGAAGCAAATTCTACTTGAGCTAGCATCATCCGTGGCCAAATAAGTATTTACCTCTTGCATATGTAAATGAGCTCTGTGCTGGGAAACAACCAAATTTGCCTTTCTTTTCAGAAAAAGAAAACTGCACTTTTTCCTGTGAAATGTCTCCTCAGTTTAAGCTGTTTGTGCACTAATTTATTAAATCTCTTGTACTCAGAAAAGAATCCTTTTGGTCTGTTTTTAAGTTCTTTGCAATGTGTTTTAAAAAACAAATGGCGGGTATTTAAAAATGGTGATGGATGTTTCCATTGTTCTTTAATACAAAAAAAAAAAAAAAGAATAAAAAAGGAGGGGAACGGAAGTAGCTTTTCTCTCGACTGTTTTTTATGCAATAAAGTATTTTTTCTCCCAAAACCTCTTTATGTCACTTGCAGGAATATCTGCCCATGTTCTACAAATGGGAGATGCAGGACTGTTAATTTTATGTCTTTGGTTAAAGGTTCTGATCGCTGCCAGTTTTGTATGGGAAAATAATAATAGTTTCAAGTGTTCATTTAAGAGCATGTAATATTGGCAGTATTTGTGAAAATTGCCTGCCCTACTTGCTGCCTAACACTGCCCAAACAATAACAACAGGAACAAAAATAAGAGTTACTATAAAAGTTGTATCTTTTTTTAATAAATGTTAGATGATCCTTATCAGCTATAGTAACTCGAGAAACTAATTAGCTAATTTAGAAGTAAAATTATTTAGCCGGCATTAGTGGTCTGTTTAAACTTGCAAAAGAGGATTTCCTAAAGATGAATGTGCAGTGCTTAAGGGCACAAATTGCATTTGTAGTATAGCAAAGAAAATGAATGTGTTTGCCTATGCTGTATCCTGTTTGCTCCTTGTGCAGCGCCAAGGAGCGCAGCCCGTGTGTACCTTGGCTGCCCTGGCCGAGCGAGGACGTGGCAGAGCAGAACACGCTCCGGTTTTACAGACTCTGGGAAGGGAAATATTTATTGTTCTGAAGTTGAAATACGTAAGTCAGGCTTTTCCAGTGCTTCTCTCTATTTCTTGTGCCGCAGGACTTCGTTTCTTCCTGGTGCCTAGCTTTAGCAAATGGCTTGGCTAATGGGAATACCGGTTCTTTGCGCTGCGACTGTTGAGCTGTGGTTATGGTTGTTATTTGGCTTGTAGTTACAGCAGTAATCCCCGTTGCAAGGATTTGACAACCTCCTGTGTGCTCCCCCTTGCCAGTATAATTGCACTGAGTCCCTGAAGTGGATCAGTTCAGGCAGTGGAGACTCTTTTCTGTGGTATGCAGATCAGCACGTGGTAAGCACAAACTTCATACAACTTGTTGGGAATCTGAGAACGAATACGCTAGCAAAACAGATCCTCAGCTTCCATGTAAAAATAATAGCCTAATATCATTTAAATTACCCAGCTAGGATTTTGAGTTTGAAATTACCATATTTTCTTCTCCCTCTTACAAAATACACAGTGCCTGATCTTAGAGGTGTATCGGTGATGAAAATACCCCTGAGGCAGGCTGATGCTATTCAGAAATGTGTGCAAGTGCTGTCGCTGCTTTCTTGTTCATCAGTAAACCAAGTGGCTGCTAGTAATTCTGGTTTTGCAAAACCAGAGCTTTTTGAGCCTAATTTGTCTGTTTTGGCTCTATACATACCAATAATTCAGCAGCAAAATAACTTTGTGTGTTCAATAAAATGTCTCTCTCATGATGTGGTCTTTATTCTTTCAATGTACTAATTTCTTTCAGGTACAGTAAGGATCTGCTTCTGCTGTTGTGTTTGTACTTCCAGTGTTATTTTTAATGGGGTTTTGGTTTGTACAAATAGGATCAAATTCAGGCTGCATTCACTGAGGATTGAGATCTTAAGGCTGAGAAGATTGCATGTCTAATGTATTTCCTCCATGAGGTTGACCAAATTCCTCAAGCTCCGTCCCGGAGAGAGCCATTTCGTACAGTGAGTCCATAAAAACACCTCCCATGTGGCACCTTATTCCCTCCTTTCCCCCCATTTCTCTTCCAAAAACCCCCAAACTTTGCACACTGCTGGACTTGGAGGCAAACAATAGTAATGACTGCTCAAAGTAGAGCTTAACACTTAATTACATGTTCAATGTCCACCATAACATCATGATACAAGATGTGCTGGGGCCTCTTTTTTTAGGAGGACTCTTCAGCTAAGTGGTAGACAAACTGTACTGTAACATTCAGGTCAGCACAGTTTTGTGACTGTTACATTTTCAAGAATTGCAGTTAAGCATTACATTTAAGTTAATGATCGCAAAAAAAAAATCTGTTGTAACAAAAGTGCTTTTTTTCTTGTGTTGTACAAAAGCACTTTTTTGCTGTGCCACAGATGAGTGCAGGATGATTGTCTGCTGTTTGGCCATTTTTATTTGCACCCGTTTCAAATATAGAAAACATCCATTTATGTTTCCTAAGCTATTCTTGCGCTCTCTTTGATAGGAACAGTTGATTACAGCAATCTAAATTCTTGTCTTGAAACTGTTCACAGGTGGAGACGTGCTCTTTTGTCAGGATGTGACTCATTCCTGCTTCCAGGAGAAATGAGCCTGTTTGTCTATAAGGCGGCCATCTGATAGCATCAGGACAGAAGCACTTGACGTGACAGCGTTTGGGTGACGGGATTTATGGAGCAGGTACTTTCAGCACAGCCCCAGGGGGAAATGGCTCAGATTACCAGATTTCAATACTCAAAATGTGTTCTGTTGAGGATCACAGAACATACTTTTTTCTTTTTCTAGGAGGAGATAGTTTGCAATCTATCTCAAATTCAGGATTTGTAACCAAATCTGTTTCAAGTGACATAAATTGAGGCCAGGAAAGGAGTTTTTTTATCATAATCTATACTGTTAGGTTAAAAAGTTAATGTATGTGACACATTCGGAAACTTATTTTCACATTTTTCCATTAATAATATGCACGTCTTCATCAGCAAGAACTACTAATGTTCGTCAAGTCACTTATTGCACATGCAGCAAATCCTGGAATAAAGTAACAAATAATCTCGGGGATGAATTTTAGCTTTTATCGGAGAGGGGGAATATGTAGAAACTTCAGAAAAATGACACAGAGCTAAGTTTGTTGCATGTGAAAACTGGAAGATCTGCACCAGGGCTCCTATGTAAGGATGGATGATTTAGGCCCAATTTGAGGTGGTGGTTTTGTATCATTATGCGGTATTATAGAGGCTTAGTGGTGATCGTTTGGGTTTGCCACGTTTAATTTAAACAACTATCACTAGCACAAGAGGAAATGGTCTCAAGTTATGCCAGGGAGGTTCAGGTTGGGTATTAGGAAGAATTTCTACGTGGAAAGAGAAGTATTGGAGCAGGCTGCTCAGGGAAGTGGCGGGGTCACCGTCCCTAGCAATGTCCAGGGAACATGTGGATGAGGCTCTTATTAAGGATGTAGGATGGTGGTGAGGGGCTTACAGTGGGGCTTGACGGTCTATATTGTATGATCTGTACTGCTAAAAAAGGTTAGTATTTCCCATGTTAGCTGGGAAATCAACCTGCATTGTCACAAGCTATTCTGCTTGCTAAGCCGTGAAAGCAGCTCCAAAGTGACCGCAAATGAGGAAAAATGGAGGATTTAACGAGGGAAACCGAGGCAGCCCTCCTCGATCTCCATCAAGGAGAGAGAAGGCAGCTCCGTGAAGCACCGCGGCCGCGGGAGCGCCGCTTTGCGCGGCTCCGGGGCGGCCGTGCGCGCGGGGCGGCCCCGGTAACGCGGCGCCGCCTCACGGCCGGGGCGCGGCGGCGGCTGCGGCTGCCACGTCCCGGGGGCGGGGCCGCGGCGGCCGCGCGGCCAATGGCGGCGCGCGCTGCGCGCGTGCGCGCTGCGGCGCGGCCCGGCCGCGGGGGGGGCGGAGCGGCCCCGGCGCGCAGAGGCAGCGCGGCCGCCGCCCGGGGCGCAGCATGTGCGGTAGGGGCGGCCGGGGGGAACGGGGATAACGGGCGGCAACGGGCGGCGGCGCCCCGAGCGCGGCTCCCGCGGCGCGCAAAGGGCTTCGCGGAGCGGCCGCGGCGGCATCGCCGCCCTCCCTGCGCGGCCGGGGGGCGCCTGCCGGCACCCGCCTGCGCGGGGCTGCGGGGAAGAGCGCTCCGAAAGGGCGCGGGGGGCGCGGGAGAGTCACTCCCCCTTCCACGGGGGAAAAAAACCCTTCCAGGGGGGAAAATACTCCTTCCATGTGGGAAAAGCCCACCCTCCCAGGTGGAAATCGCGCCTCATTCCTGCGCATCGCCTCTGACGTGGCTGCTGTTGCAGCAGTCGGGGTTTGCGCCGCGTGGGGTGAAGCGGGGTCCCTCGCGGGGCTTTGCGTGGGCTCCCCCGCGCCGCGGGGTGCCCGAGGTCGCCAGGGGGTGCCCCAGGTCGCCACGGGGCGCCCAGAGTCACCGTGAGGTGCCCAGAGTCCCCTCGGTGCCGGTCGCACCCCCGCGCTCCCGTGGGCCTCCCATCCTGCCGCTTGGGCACGAGAATCAAAAATGCCCTTCTGTGCCCCTTTCATATCATATCTCAGTGGCTGCACATCCGCTTTGCTACTGAAATTTATGTGGTGGTTATCGGGTATTTTTATTTCTCCTTCCGTGTTTCCTTCCTTTTTTTTTTTTTCTGTATTTTTTTCCGTTTAACACAAGAGGTTTTTCGCATCAAAATACTTTATGTATTTGATTTGGCAGCTGCCTTTTCTCCCAGTGTTTTTGCAAGGTTGAACCAGAGTGGAGAGCGTCACCTTCAGACTGTCAAGTCTGTGGAGCACCATGAAGAGGCAATCAGAAATACACATTTTGACTTACATTTAGCACTATGTTAATTTGTTTTAAAAGTAGGAACTGGAACAAAGCTAAGAATAGAAGGTATAATTATTTTTATAAATAGCTCTCTGCAAGAATTATTGCTGCAAGGGATATTTTGGTGTGTTGTGCTTGCCTTTCTTGAGCTCCAGCTTTTGAAATGGGTAATATTAACATTCTGTTTTGTATCTTCCTGACGGTGATAAATATTGATAATTCTGGAGGTAGTTATTTAGTTGTATCCAAAATCTGTTTACCTGAAAACGCATTTGTTTCCCTTTTCAGGGCATGCAAAGCCCTTCTAGGATATCGAAATATTTATAAACTGTAAGAAAAGCATCAAGGATCATTCACTCTTGTTGAGCTCATCAAATGAGAAGAAGATAGCGTGGATGGAATCGTTTCTCTAAAGAGTTACGGTAGGGAGGAAAACGAGCATTGGAAATGGAAGAGTTTCTGAATGCAGGAATTATGTGTGTGAAGACAGTGAAGTTTCTGTTTGGAGCCTGAGGGCGTTAGCGCATGAGCTCCTGTGACTTGAGGTTAAGCACAGTTGGCAGCAATGAAGGTCTACGGGCTGCCGAGGCCGCCCGTGCGTTGGGTTCGTGGTGTGAAGCGTTCGCTGCTCTGGCAGTTCTTGTGCTGTTTTTTTCTCCATGCAGCAGCTTGAGCAGAAGAGCAAGGTGAACAAATTGTTGAAAAAAGTAGCCCCGCAAATACCATAAAAATGTCAAACTCGCTCGTAGAGGTACTCTGGCTGCTGAGTTACATGTATGAACCTTAATTTTCTCCCTTAACTGAAGAGACAGGAGTCTGTGCCTAGGAGCAGGGACCGTCGTGGGCAGCGCAGCGAGAGCCGTGGCAGCCTGGCCGGCCCAAGGAGGCAGCGGGCAGCGTTTCTCTAGCAGCCTCCAGGTCTGTTTATCCAGTTCGGCTGAGCTGGAAAGACAGGAATGAGGATGAGTATGAAAAGCAAAAAAGTGAAAACTGCCGTGGAGGTTGTCCCCGTGACAGCTTCAGACCGGAGGAAGTTTAGGTCGGATGCTCTTGGGTCTGAATGGACCAAACCAGTTTAATCTCAGCTTTCAAATAGTTTGGAAACAGGTTTTTCAAGGTAGCCAGGCCCGGTGGACTGTTCTGTAAATAATAAACCCATCACATGCTAGGACTGTTTTATACAATAAAAAATGATGTTAGGGTTTAGGTCTCGTATTATTAGTCATCACTGCAGAGGGGAATGGGCTAATTGAAGATTTGCATTTCGAGGTTTAGGGTTGCCTGTCCGTCACTGGGGATTTTTTTGCCCCAAGAGGGGAAAGAAAAAAGCCAAACATTTGTTTCTGTAAAATATAAAATAGAGGTTCTTGGTTCTTGCCATAAATGAATCCCAATATTGATCCACTGGTTATTTACCCTGGAGAGGAGAAGTTTTGCCATTTTATCTGGAGAGAGCCGTGTGCCCTGGCGGAAAAGGAATCCAGGGGAAAAATGTGGTTCTTCACCGAGCGGATGTTTTTCTGCTTTGCCTTTTTTTCCAGTGGGGACTTGGGTGAGTTGAACCTAAACTATCCCGGGTAGAGCCAGCAGATTCTCCGGTCTGTGGTTCTTCATCTTAGGCCACGTGTGGATGTAGAGAGGAGTGAGCTCCATCCGGGTGTGAAACTTGGCTCCAGAATGTCCCGATCCACAACATATTTTATGTGTGTGATATTTAATAGCTTGTATTTAATTTATTGAAGAACTGAGGCCCAATAGTCACCACCAGGATAAGGGATTCCTCAGAACTGCCGAGCGGATGTGCTGACAACGTTGGCTGTTAAAATTATTTTAGCAGTGGGATATAAACACTTACAAATCTGAAGTAACCTGAAGGCTTTTTTCCTGCTTACATGGGAAAAGGGTTAGGAAAAGCTATTCCTTAGTGACTTGAACACAGGACGTTGGGGGTAGTGATTTATTCTTACCGGGAAGAGGTGATTCATGTAATTTACCTATGAAATTACCATGAAGTAAGGATACATGAGAACAAAAAGGTCACAAGAAAATAAAGTTCTCAGAAAACTTGACAACCAAATATTGACGACAGAAATAATCAGATGTAAACTCCTGTAGTTATTCTTGCTACTGTCTTTTGCTATTTAGCAATTCACAAATTCAGGTACAATTCTGGGATCGCATGGAGTTTGCTGCGGGGGTTTAGGCTTCCCATTGCACATATTTCACCAAGAATAATGGTAATTCGTAGTGAACTCATCATGGTAGCGTAACGAATGCCATTCATATCCCGGGATTTTCCGCAATGCTTCCTTTTTCTGGCATGTTCATGCAAAATTTTCTGCTCCTGGCATCCAGGCTGGCAAACAGTACAATCTGGTGGCGTCTCAGATGGGGCCTGCTGGAAATTTGCTGGATTTGCATTGGAATTCCATCAAAACAGATGCGTTTCCATTGAGTGGTGTGATTTAAATGAAGTGTCACTGTGACAGTAAAATGAGCACTTGGTGGCAGAGCGCTGGGCACAGAAGCCTTCAAGCAGCCGCAAGGACGTGTGCGGTTCCTCTCTTTCCATCTTTGGATTTGTGTGGCTTCAGCTGGATATAAACGCAGGGAGAACAGGGATTTGACAGGGAACAACAGGGCTGCGGTGCCTGGAAGGAATGTCTCATAACCTAGCCTGGAATTCTGCAGAATTTGGTCTGCAGAACTTGTATTGCTGGCTGCTGAGAGAGAAACAACCAAAAACCCCAAGAATAAGCTTAGCTAAAGTGAGGCTTCACGAGCGCTTGATGCTTGGGTTCCTATTTTGCTCATCTGAGTTACCGTTAAGGGCAGCAGAACTGCGTTTAAAATGGAAGCGATTGCAAAATTGGTGCATTTCTGAATAATCAAATAATTAGGGTAGAGCTGGTAAAAATAAATGTTGCTTCTAGACGTGGGTGAAAGCTTCTTCTGACTGTGTGAAGAACCATGGAATGCTTGGAAAGGGGAAAATGAAGTGCGTTTGAATTTCCCGTGGATGAAGCTGTGTTACTTCCTCATGATTCATCATGATCAAATGTCACAAATGACTGATAAGCCTTTCAGTATTTGATTTGTAACTTACACGTAAGTCAGTCATGCCTTGCCAGTCTTCATTTTTTTGAGATATGTTGCCTCATATTTACTTTTTGGCTTCATTTATAAATATTACACTTTTTTCTTGTTTTTTCTAAGGTGAGCTTTCAGCTTGCCTGTCCTTGCCTTCTAATTTGTAAAATTAGATCACAGGTGCGTTGTAGAGTTGTATTTTTGTATTGGCGTCTCCATTATCACTCCAGTGTTTGCCTAAAAACTTAAGTGTCTCAAAACTCCATTTCCCAGTGTTTATGGGGTTTTCTTCTATGGATAATCTTAGATTATTCCTTTGAAAAATCCTAGAATAATTGCCTTTAATGCATTGTCAATGGCTGAAGCAAATGCCAGGGTGGCTGCTTTGCAGATGGATGTTTTGCTTGTTTGCAGCCTGGTTCTGCACTGCTGGCAGCTCTGCCCTGTGCCACGGAGTCGTGTCCATAGTTTTCTCAGTTCAGGTGCTGCTGAACTCATTACAATTCGCAGAGAAAATAACTTCTCAAGATGGTTTGGGTTCAGGTTTAACAGACACTTCCAAGGCTGCCCTGGTCAGAAGGAAAGCGGGTGGTTTTAGCCCATTTTTGAGGGCTCAGAATAAGGTTGAGTCCCTAAACCAGGAGCAGGATGGAGAAGAAAATGAGCAGCTTGTTTTCACAAAATGCTTTCTGACAGGAAAGCAAGTTTCTGACTAATAATCATGTCTGTTGAGTCAGGCTCTCCTCCACGCAGACTCTTCCAAGTCCAAAAGGAAAGGTGCATTCCCAAACTTGGGAATCTTGAGCTCTTAAAGCTCTTCCTTTCCCCTCCTCCGATTTCCTCCTGCTCCTCTGAGCCTTTCTGTCTGTAGCCACAGGCGAAACCCACAAAATTTGTGATTTCTTCCACACGTCGGGATGAGGAATCCCTGGTGGGCTTGGATTAAGCTTGGATTGGCTGTGGGTGAAGCCCATGCGAAATGGGAAAGCCCTGCAGACTGTGAGGGTGTTCAGAGGGTGCAAGAGACCTTCTTGTAGGTGCCGTTTGCTCGGGCTGAAAAACACCTCATAAATGTTGCAGTGCTCTGCAATGGGGTGATGGACACCGTGTCCGTCCATCTGAAATGCTCCTGGGTGCTTCTCCTTACGAAATAAATGAGGGCATTAGAAGGTTTTGAATTATTTAGGCTAATTCCAAAGCACAAACAGTTCAAGAGCGCTCTTTTGCCAAGACTCTTTAGAAGAGCCCTTGTGTAAAGGTGAAAATTCAGTTTTCAGAAGGCTCCTTGGGAGTAAAATCTTTTACAGGACTAAGTGTGGGGCCTGTGAGGCAGACTATGGGACTGCATTATCAGGAACAAATCAAAGATTTGGGGTGCATTTAAATAGTGTGTTTGGGTGTTTTGGAGAGACTGAACTCATTTTTTCTCAAAAACTTTTTTTTTTAATAAAACTTCCTAAATTATTAAGCCTAAATTACCAGTCTTTTTTGGGAGCTTACACATAGAGATGCTTGTGTGAGACATGTTGTACTCGTATTCCTGCAGATATTTTTCTACTTCAAAATGCTAGACTGGGGAAAATGATTTCCTGTGCAGATATTTCTAGCATGCAGTAAATGTCTCCTCCTGCCATTGCTTCCCAATGGCACCAACAGGATCTTTCCGAAACAGAGCCACAGTTGATATTACACATCCAAGAATTTGTGTGTACCCATCGTCGTAGCATGTTTGCATTCTTAAAAATAGAGGTATCCATTTATCTTTCTTTTCAATCCGCAGCAAAAATAGCCTGATTAGATTGAGAACGTGAGTTTGCATGAGTTAAATGAGGTTTTCTGAATAAATGAGCTCCTGGGAAAATTCGTTCCCAACGCTCCCAAGCTGCTTCCTCTGCAGCCACTGCTGGCACTTCTGTGGTTTGGGTCTTGGATCTAAGGGACATTGGTCTTCAGGTGGAGTAGGAAAAGCTCCGGACGGTGGTTTCATGCAGGTGGTTCTCAGCGCAAACATCTGCTTGAGTTTGGTGGCTTTTTTCAGCTTAATACATAACAAACCAGGTAACAAAAGCAGATTTCTGCCGTGCTGTTAACGGGTGTGTTGTTCTTCTCCACGCAGGAATCTTTGCCTACCTGAACTACCATGTTCCCCGGACGAGGCGGGAGATCCTGGAGACCCTCATCAAAGGGCTCCAGCGGCTGGAGTACCGGGGATATGATTCTGCAGGTACCTTCTCCTCTGGCAGTGGCTCATTTGTGATTTTTGGCTTGTAAATCAGGCTGCTCCTGCTTCGTTTATGAGTGCTTGCTTAAATACGAAGAAAACTGAGGTGCAAATTGGATGTTTCTGTGGTCAGATATCTGAATAAACTTTAGATTTACCAATTTTTGTAAACGTTTCTGATGCGCGTTATCCAAGCATTTGAAAATAGCAATTAGGCCACAAGGGGGAATTTCATTTTTAATCTAAGGAGCCTCTCACCTTTATTTAGAGATTCAGATGGTAAAAGAAAGGGCACCGTAAAAAAAAATCTGCAACATATTCTCTGCACTTTACACTCTTTCTTCCTATTTGATGGTGCTGTTTAGGTGTGGGAATTGATGGAGGAAACGACAAAGACTGGGAAGCTAATGCTTGTAAAATCCAGCTCATCAAGCAGAAAGGGAAGGTGAAGGCCCTGGATGAAGAGGTTCACAGTACGTATTGCTCTTGATTTCTTTGCCCCTTTTCCTCCAATTAAACATCAGTTTAACTGTCAAACTGATAAACAAGCACAAAGTGAGGCCTTCTGTGTACTTTCAATTTTAAATGCATTAAGTCCGTGCAGGAAACAAATATCATGTTGTTCTATGTGAATCTTGCTCTGCTTTCTCTTAATTTTTCAGAGTAGTTGGGGTTTATTGTTTGCATTTTTTTTCCAGGTATCAGTTGTGGTGTTACTAAAGTTTCCTTGGAGAAATTGTATAAATGAAAATGGAAAGAAATTGATTGCATGACTTAACTTGTTTTTGATCAGTGGTAATATTAACGTCACAGTAGAATATCATTTATCCAAAAGAAAGGCTGGGTAGATGAGAGCTGGAAACTGAAAAGGGCAGGTGAGGTGATGGACGCATTTCAACAGCACAAGGTATATAAAATATTTTGAAAAAAAAAAAATCCTGATCAAGAAAATTATAGGCTATGGATAGTCTTGAAGAGGTTGTGGGGGCCGTATTGGAGCAAAAGGATGCTTTTTTTTCCTAAAAAATATTAAAGTTGACATTATTTTTGTTTCAGTGTTGTGGTCTCTGTGGAGCTTTCTTTGAGAGCTTGCAAAGCCTCTGCCTTGGCTATGGGGTAAGGACAGGCCCTTGGTAATCACAGCTTGTTATCCTTCTGCCTGCAGAGCAGCAGGATATGGATCTTGACATCGAGTTTGATGTACATCTTGGAATTGCACACACCCGTTGGGCTACCCACGGGGAGCCCAATCCCATCAACAGCCACCCGCAGCGCTCGGATAAAAACAACGGTGAGAATCGTGGCATGACCAAAGGGATGTGTTTGGGCGGGAGCAGTGACTTTTGTTTCGGGCTGTGGTACCAATCCCAGTTATGCAGAAGCCAGCGGGGCCTTGGCCATCGCCTTGAGCTGTGGGACAGGCTCTAAGGAGCTCTTGGATCAGTGTCCCAGAGCCTCCCTGAGCGTATGGCCCCTGTGCAAGGAGGTATAAAAACCCAGGTTAAGTTGCATGCTAAGTGTTTTACCATTCTTCTTTCTTTTTTTTCCTCTCTTCTCCCGTATCACCTTTTTACAGCAGTGGGTTGGTCTGCTCTGTGCTCCTGCAGAACACAGTGGATTGGTAGGACATGTTTCAGCAAGATGATAGCATGAGCACAGTGTTTAATGACTGCTAGTAAGTGCAGGTTCCTAGATTGCCAATTAATTGAGAATCTCAGAAGACTTTACAGGATCTAATTAGTCCACCCATATAATTACTAGCTTTTGCCATGACAGACCAACCAAATTGGACAGATCAGGGAAATGGCACCACAGAGTGAACTCTTTATCCTGCTAAGTATAGCTCTGCACACAGTTAAACTTGTGGACTCTGCTCTCTGTTCTGCTCTTGTGCTGCCATCTGGATAGGGAGGCCCTGGGAATGTAATATTTACTGTGTGCCTATTTTAAGATATATAAACCATTTGCCTGTGCCTTGGATGTGAGCATGTATTTCCTCCTGTCTCTAGAATTCATCGTCATCCACAATGGCATCATAACCAACTACAAGGACCTGCGGAAATTCCTGGTAAGTAAAACTGGAGTGTTTGTGCGAGAGGGAATGTGGCTGGGGATGAGAAAGTAGCACTGAACAGGCCGTGTAGTCCTTCCACCAGATGGCAAAACACCTGAGAACTTGAAACAGCTCTTGTTGAAGGTCCTTTGAGATGGAACCTTCATCCGTTTTTCCTTTTAGAGTTGCAAGCATTGCCGCCGTTCAGCTTGTCATTCAGCTCTGTAAGATGCCCACCATAAATGAACAGGGCTCCTTTATAAGCCTTTATATCCATGCTGCTATCTAAATATGCCAGGTCTTTGCGTATAACACGTGCTCCCTTTCCTCTCCATCCACATGATTAAAATTCCAGCCCAGACACTGATCATCCTGCATCATCACTGCTCTTGCATCCTGCTCTGACAAATGTGCTGAGGCTGCTGCCTGTCGCCTTTCCAGCACTGCTGAACTTATCTCCGTGGCATTTCCCTCCATCTTCCTTTCTGTTCACATTTTTTCATGTTCTAAATATAGGTGATAACATTTTGGGCAAAGGGATTGCTATCTCTAGTTTGTGCAACACCATTTGGGCAGCAATTAATAGGTATTTGATAGGGACTGAAGGGGATAATGCTGAAAAATAATTAATAGCGTGATTTTTTTGGTTGGTTCCTTTTAGGAAAGCAAAGGATATGATTTTGAGTCCGAGACCGACACAGAAAGTATCGCAAAGCTGGTCAAATATATGTACGATAATCGTGAAAGTGATGACATCAGCTTCACCACCCTTGTGGAGAGGGTTATCCAGCAACTGGTAATGTATTTGGGAACATTACATTCCCAATAATGTACTTAGGAAAGGGTGGGAGGAGCAGGGGGATGAGTATTTTTCCTGGTGGAGCTGAACATAAATATACAAGTTTTATTTGAGTGTTTCCAAGTTGGATGCTGTTACTGGAGCGTTGAATCCGACCCACAAATCTATGCCCATCTGTGCCAGGGTTGCAAGAAATCCTTTGGTGTGTATGTGTGGGCAGGTTGTTTTTAAAAGTTTTGTTTTGTTTCTTCCTTAATTGCAGGCAGTTAATATTTTGTATATAGACTGAAGGCCAGTAATTTCCACTCTGCTTTAGATACCTGTTCTTTCTTAAGTCATGCAGATCTTTTTCTCATAAATATTTACTAAGTTTTTGCTTTCGATAGTATCTTGAGACAGCCAGTTAATTGAGTAAGGAGAGGACACACGGATGTTTGATATTATTTTCTCTTGCTGTGTGTTTGTGGTGGTTTTTTTGCTTAACAAAGTCACCATTTGAAACGTCCATTTAGGAGAGCGAATTCAGAACCTCATCTGAGCTTTTATTGAGGCTCCCCTGGAACCAGTAATGCAATTAAGTATTTTCTTAAGATCTTTCCTGAATCTGGACGTTATTTACTCTGGATAAACCTCCCGTTTGGAAGAGATGCTGACCCCTTGTGGGAACTCACTTGTAAAGCATGTGCTTCCCTCTTCCATGTGGTGTTTATTATTTGCTGATCTACGCATGTGAAGAGGAGCCACCAGAAATATCCTCCCTTTCCAGAAGTAGCTTATTTAGGAGACAGTTCTTAGCAATTTGTCTGCCAAAAGCTAGAGCAGCTATAGACAAAGGAGCAGCTTTACTTGCAGATTTTGGTGGCAGTTTGTATTTCTCTTCTTCCAGGAAGGTGCTTTTGCCCTCGTGTTCAAAAGTGTTCATTATCCGGGTCAAGCAGTTGGTACCAGGTAAGTGTTGCTGTTGCAAGCAGCGTTTTTCCCGCACCCCACACGCTGCTCCGGGGCTCTTTCTCCTGCTTGCTGGAAGCTGATAGCAGCAGTGGCAGCCGTGGCTCAGCCGTGCGCTGGAGGAGAGCGGTTCCTCCAGGTCTGGATGCAGAGGATTTGGGCGCTGATGGTTGTGGTTGGTGTTTGCAGGCGAGGCAGCCCCCTGCTCATCGGCGTGCGCAGCGAGCACAAGCTCTCCACGGACCACATCCCCATCCTGTACAGGACAGGTGAGTGGGGGACCCTCCTGCCCAGCAGCTTCCAGTCACACTCGGACCGCCACGACAGCACAGAGTTTGCCCAGAACCCCAGCTGCAAGCGAGCTGGACATTAAACTCCAGCACAAAGGACAGTTTTGAAATTAAAATATTTTAACCCTTCGTTACACCATATACTACAATTTGCTGACATCGTGAAGGATACACAACTTGCTGCTTTTGCTCTCTGCTATCTCTCTAGACCAGCAGAACTGGCCTCTAGGTTTAATCAATACTTCAGTGCTGTACAAGGAAAACGTGTCTTTGTGCTGCAGCTAAACTTAGGGTTTGTATTTGTGGCATGTTGGCACTCAGGGACATTGTTTTCAAGAAAAAGATGTGTCAGTGCTTTGCAGGCTATAGGCTTTTCACCATGGCAAACCTTTTTTCTCCTGTAACAGAATATTTAAAACCAAGGTAGCATGTGCTATCCCTTGTTGGCAGCCTGTAGCTGCTAGTTTGCTGCAGTGGCCAGGAAGAGCAGTCCCAGTTTATTCTTGGTTTGTGCTGGATGGTTAATAGTAATCCCTAATGTATGTATGTAACCCTTGTTTTGTTTTTACTGCTTATCTGAAGTTGTTTTTCTTTCTAATTGCACTTTCAGCTGGGCAATCTATGGATCATTCTTTTGATGGAATATCCATAAAAATGGAGGAAGGTGCCTACCTGAGAAAGTAGAATACTGGAAATTTAAAACAAATCCTCCAGTTCCTTAGGAAAGGAATAATAAATGAGGGAAATTTGCATTGTCTCTTTAATATGTGGCTATTGCTTTCCAGGTAGCATAGTGAAACAAACGGGATAATCGGAGTTTCTTCTTTATCAGAAACATCTTCAGCAACACCCAGGCAAATTCTCCCTCCCAAATATTCTGACACAATGTCGAGCACACACGAAACCAGTGACTTACCTTAAATAAAGGCAAATAGAGTGAAACCCACCGGAATTAGAAATAAGGTGACTTAAGAGCCTAGTACTAATTCTAAGGCAAACATTCCCTGGAATCCCTTCAGAAAACTGGGTTGTCAAAGAGCTACATCCTGAGCGCTGTGTGGATCTCAATCACAGGCCCTGGTAGAAGCTGTAAGGTTTAACCAGGCTTCACTTTGCTTTTTCAGCCTATCTGTATTTAATCAACTTGAAATACATGAGGCAGTTACCAGGGTGAAGCATTATTCATCTCATAGCAAGTACTTAATTTATTTTGAGGCTAAGCTGTCATTTTTAAACCGATGGACTAAATTCACATCTGAAGAAGGAGAGAGAGCTTCCTTGCAAGACAAAAGGCTCTAGTGCTTGGCTGCTGTGAAGAAAAGTATTTCCACCCACACCGGGCAGTGACCTCAGACGGTGCCGCTCGGTGCATGAAATCTCTGTGTTTTTGCCCTTTTTGCCCAACAAGAAACAAACCTGAGCCTTAAGAAAGTGAACCCCACTCTCTTTCTTTAGCTGATTTACCTGAATTTGAAGGTAGGAGAGTGGGCGTTTTTTTCTTTTTTTTCCCTGGAATATATTTTCACTAAGTCACTGTGAAGTGCTAAGAGTCAAACTTTGAAGTTAACACGATCAGGGTAATTCCAAAGTCCTTTCACTTCCAGTGGCACTAAAACTTTTCTGAAAGGTTGGCTCTAGGAAGCATTGACATTAAGGTATCCTCAACTATAATCCTCCTGGCATTACTTTTGCAGAATTGCCGTAATGGAGAGGGAGATGGTATCAAAATACACTCAAAGCAGCCCCTTTACCCACCAGTGTGAACTCGCAGTGACATCTCCGTGCCTTGAAGATTACTTCTGTGTTGCTTTGAAATGGTAGTGAATAGGAAGCAGGAGCTCTGCAGCCCAGGTCACCCATGGGTGAGGAGGCACCATAGGTGTCTGATCATGCTCCCGTGCCTGATGGTGCTCATGGTTCAAGCACTGCCACACAGTGCAGATGCAGGTGCCCTTGCAGAGTCCTGTGGTACAGGAAAGCAATGCGACATAATAAAGTCAATGCAGGGAAATGCTGTATTTTGTGAAACAAAATTTGCATGCTTTAATCAAATACGGGTGCTTCTGTTGGAGAATGGCTGCTAACACTCTTCTTGCTCTGTCCTTTCTGGTTGTCTTCTTCGTTTACTGACTTGATAACTAAAGTGGAGAGGCCTAAATTTGTAGCTAAGTGGAACTTTCTTGTTAAGTACCAACATGAAAGCAGTATTTTTTTTTCTTTAAATTTTCACTTAGAGCAGTGAATGATGAGCTTCACCCATGAGAAACATTTTTTGGTTAAATAGGAGGAGTTAGTTAAATGTAGGGGAAGCACTGGAGTGCTCCTGAAAGGATCCCTGGTGAAACACTGACCTCCTTTTGAAGGCTCAGCTGAATTTTTTTTTTGAAGTTGACTCAATTCCTTAGCCCTGTGTCCTTCAGTGCACCTAAATACTTCCCTTACAGCTGTTCAAGGCTGCCTGCAGCTTTGGATCACGCAGAGAGGTTTGTGTTTGATATCTCAGGCACAGCACCAAGTGCTGGGTCGTGTGTTCATGGCCTGGTGTCAGCTCAGCCAGGTTCTGCTCACATCTGTCAGGGCTCAGCCTTGCACATGGTGCCACCAAGACAGCGTTTCATCCAGCCATGAGAACAGCAGCTGAGCAGCTTTCAGAGCCCCAGGAAAGTTTATTCAAACACAGGAGAACTTCATAATTGTAAATGGGACAGATCCAATTAGGAAAATGTTAGTAAATGTGGATGCTCATAAAGGAGCTTGATTTCCACCCTCCCTGCACCGGCCATGCATAATTTTTATTTATTTATTTTTATTGGTGTTTTCTCTAAATTGAACTCTGCACTCATCATTAAACTTAGACCCATAATTCAAAAACACATTGCAAAATGCAAACAAAGTGAGAAAGAGCGGATAATAGGGGAGCTGCTGCATTGCCCTCTTGCCGTTTTCAGCGGTAATTCACCGTGATGGGTCTCAGTGATTCAAGTAGTGCTTCATGTTGATACTCTCCCTGGGGACCTTGGGTTGGGCCTGGCGTTGGAGCAGCACAGCCTGGGCTTGTTCGTGTGCCCAGCGCTAATCCCGGCTCTTCCAGGGAAAGACAAGAAGGGAAGTTGCAACCTGTCCCGTGTTGACAGCACCACCTGCCTCTTCCCCGTCGAGGAGAAGGCCGTGGAGTACTACTTCACTTCCGACGCCAGGTAACGTTCTTCAGCACCTTTAAGTGTCCGTAAAAAGTGTTTTTATTTGGAGCTGTGTAAATTTGAGACCTTGAACAGGAACCTCAGATGCAATGGTTTCTTTGGGGAACAACAGTAAACTGTTTGTATGTGGCCGTTTGCATTATTTTGTATCAATAGGGCTGCAGCCCTTGCCTTCCTGTGAAGAACGGTGTTTCATGGCAGATGTTTGTGTCCTTGCAGTGCTGTCATTGAGCACACCAACAGGGTGATCTTCCTCGAAGACGATGACGTAGCCGCCGTGGTGGACGGGCGTCTCTCCATCCACCGGATCAAGCGCACGGCGGGCGATCACCCCGGCCGGGCCGTGCAGACCCTGCAGATGGAGCTGCAGCAGATCATGAAGGGTAAAGTCTTCTGGGTGTCACCTCTGTAATGTCCGTGTCCCCCAGTTTAGCTTGGGAAGGAACCTTGGGGTCACCCGATCCTATCTTTCTGTTTAAAACATGTCTAGGTAGATCACATTGCTTAGGGCCTGTTTTAGTCAAGTCTATTAATCTCAAGGATGGAAGCCCTCCAGTCTCTCTCTGGACCTCTGTTTGGAGGTGTCTATTCTTTGAAGATCGATGCCCTAGCAGGGCTGCCTTTCTAGATGACTACAAGTGAGGGACATGGTTTAGCAGGTATGGCATGGAAGGGTTTATGGTTGGACCCGAGGATCTTGAAGGGCTTTTCCAACCATAATGATCTGTGATTCTAAGTTGGCACACTTGTAGCTGACACTTCGGTCTCTTGAATATTCTCATGATTAGCTCATGCTTTGCTAGAAAATGAACTGTGCAGTTAATCTTTCGAACAGCTATTTAAGTACAGGAACAAAAAGTGATCTCTGATAGGCAACTGGCCTCTTAATGATCCAAACCTTTCCCTAGGTACAGAGTGTACCATGAAGTTATTTAAAGTATTTTCATTTGGTTTCTTTTGTCATCTCTTTTTATAGGTAACTTCAGTTCGTTTATGCAGAAGGAAATCTTTGAGCAGCCGGAATCTGTCGTCAATACAATGAGAGGAAGGGTCAATTTTGACGACTACACTGGTAAATAAAATTAATGCTTGATTTTGGACAGCTCAGGTAGCTAGTGGTTATTCACAGAGGAGGAAGGAGATGATGACATGGGAAATGGAAACACTGTGTGGTCTGACAGCCAGTCCTTCCATAATGACGTGCTCCTGTGTTAAACTGAGTGTTTGGGATGACTCTTCTGCTAACAGACTGATCCAGATCTTCATTAGGGCTAAGAGCAGTGCTTTAATTTGAGACTTTCTGCTCGTTTTTCACCCTGATTTTCTCCCTGAATCTGCTTACAGTCAATCTCGGCGGGTTGAAGGATCACATTAAGGAGATTCAGAGGTGTCGCCGCTTAATCCTTATTGCCTGTGGGACAAGCTACCATGCCGGAGTCGCGGTAGGTGCTCAGTCTGGATCTCGTTGGGAATTGTATCTGGAATTGTGTCTAGAATGGAATAGTGGGCGTAATACTGTGTGTGTGTTGAGCAGGCTAAGGTGTTCATCCTGAACAAGTATGTCCTGGGAAATGAAGACCTTCTTCCAACCTGCATACCCCAGATTTTCAAACTACCATTAACATCATTAGGAACTGGAATCTGGAAAAAGAGAGTATTTATGCAAATATTCTGGTGGTGGCCTCACAGGTGGCTAAAAAAAAGTGTGCTGCTAAAAGCAGAGTGACTTTTCCTAAACCTCGCTGTGTGTGACTCGAGTATGAGTAGAGTAATTAAAGTAGAATCCAGTGCTAACTTACACATGGTATTTTGATAGTAATATTTTCCAGTGTGTGTGGCAGCTAGAAGGCTTTTTTTGTGCCCTACTTAGTTTTTAAACACGATGTAATATGGAACTTTCTGACACGTCCCTTCACCAGACTCGTCAGGTCCTGGAAGAACTGACAGAATTGCCTGTTATGGTGGAACTAGCCAGTGACTTCCTGGACAGAAACACTCCTGTCTTCAGAGATGATGTTTGCTTCTTCATCAGCCAGTCAGGTATAGTCTCACTTTACCAGCCACTTTTTATGGATATTCCGTGAGTTTTTGCTTGGGAGGGAAGAGCAGGGCTTGTGTGTCCCCGTAGGGCTACCTGGGGGACATGTGGGTGAAGAAATCGGCACCCAGGTATTGGAGATGGCAGAAAATATTCTGGATCGCCTCACATCTGTTTGCAAGCTCTCTTAGCTGAGTCTTACGTAGGGCAATAGTTGTTCTTGTGGGAAAATAGTCCATCAATCTGTAAGTAAACTAAAAAAAAAAAAGCCATTGATCTTTACATGGGTAGAGGGCAACTCACTAGTTGCTTTTGAATAGATTTAGTTCTTTTAGGTAAAATGATGCAAAATACTAAGTTGCTTTTGAGAAGGTTTAGTTCTTTTAGAGCTTAGTATTTGCACTGTTTCAACTATCCTGGACTGGATCCATAAAAGAAATGAAACTATGAAACAGAAGAATGTGGAAAAAATACGACCTTGGAGTGGAATGCGAGATAAAACATACACTTAAGCTAAAATAAAATAAATTGATGTATCCTGTTGAAAATAGCTTCAAGGACTATTGCAATATTCTTTGCCTTTTAGCAGCATCTAGCATTGTAGGTCTTCACAGCTCGTCTTCAGCTGTGATATTAAAAGCAGTAGCTATTTTAGGTGGATTTTAGTAAAGGATGATTGAGATATACTATGACTTTTTATCTAAACTTTAGCATCCTACTAAGCTTTCCTGATACCAACTACTCATATTAGGCTGTGCATTTTGCAGACCTGGGTCTTATCTTTTTAGTGTAAAAACACTGGGCAGAGCTTTGACTTAGCAGCTGTGGTAGCGACCACCCCATTCAACTCCCAGGCGCTAAGATTGTGTTTAGAAAAGCACTGCACTTTTATTATCCAGTAACTTTTATTATCCTCTAAATATCTGTTTCTCCAGGGGAGACTGCGGATACTTTGATGGCTCTTCGGTACTGCAAGGAGAGAGGAGCCTTAACTGTAGGAATAACCAACACGGTCGGCAGCTCCATCTCACGGGAGACCGACTGTGGAGTCCATATCAATGCAGGACCCGAGATTGGGGTTGCCAGTACCAAGGTAAATACTTAATTTGTAGCTGTCACTATTACTGAGGTTGTTTTTGATTATGTTTTAACCATAGACTCTCAGTGTTGAATTTTTAAAGAGAGCTTTGATGCATTTTTAACAAACAAAAACATTCAGAACTCAACTGCTACCAGCACTCGACAGGATTTCAAAAATAATAATGAAAAAAAGCACTTTGGTGAATGGAAGGAAAGATGTAAAAGTAGGAGAAACCCTGTTTTCTACAGGAGTGTCCAAACACTTTTATTCCTTAAATGAGGAGGGGAAAAAATAGGGCATTTTAAAGTTAAAATCAGTAAAATATTTGCGTCGACAGGCTACATTTTCTGTTTGACTGCTGCTCACCCACTTGGTAAAAGCACTTAGCTCAGCAGCAGCAGGAGAATTGGGCTCTTTGTCTTTAAAATCATTCTGTGGAGTCTGTATTGGAACTGGGCAAGAAATATAGATCAAATTACGTCTCCGCAGCGTCTCCTGCCTCTGTGAAACGTAGATGTAAGATTTATCAGGATGGGACTGCAACAGCACCACTAAATACAGTGTAAAGAGAACGGGCTTAACTGGAGCTGCTTCCCTCACTGCAGCAGCAATGTGTCATTTTTAATGCATTCCTAGGAAATGAGGGACAGTTTTCCATACGTGCATATTGTTATTCCCCTCGAAGGGATTAGCTGTTACATCAGGGTTCTCTGAGTTTGCAGTACCCTTGTGCACCAGTCTCTGTTGATGACTGTGTAGTTAATAAATGATGTTACTGGACGCGTGTTTATTTTCTTGCTTCTTATAAAGAGCTTTGTCTTTTGCAAAGGAAATACTATAAGGAAGCAATATTACATCTTGAAGCTGGAGGCATCCCAGGGAGGAATTTCCTAAGCAGCAGGAATTCCCTGCTCTGTCTCCAGCATCACCTGTCCTGGGTGCAGGCTCGGTTTAAACTCAGGTCTAAAGATCAGAAAGGCAATTGTAAGAAAAGGTTTAGAAACATAACTGTCCTTGATGGCCTTGCTTTACCAAAGAAAGCGTGTTCTGATATTAAAACCATACTTTCAGCAAATGTGGGAATGGTCTTTTAAAGAAAACCTGTATTTATGTCTGCCTGGCAGTGTTATTCTCTGGTAGATGCATCTGGCTGTGCGTGATAGAGTATAAAATAACTTGCATCGCTGCGTTTCATTTCGATGAGGTGCTTGTGCATGGTGAAGTCTGCTTTGATTTAGTTATATTTAGAGGCGAGATGATGTCAATCTGTTAAATAAATTCAGCCAAAAACCACATTTGAGTTTAATAGTTCATTGGGGAATTTGATCATGGAAAATTCATGAGTCTCTTACAAGAAGCTCTTGAACGAGTTGTTTGTGCCTCAGTTCTTTTCATGCTGCCAACGTTACAGTTTGGAGATAACTGAAAATTGCATTTTCCTTCTGGTGACAGGAGGAGATACCAAAACTATGCATGTGTAAAACATGAATTTGAAGAGATTTTGTCCTACGGTTGTTCAGAACTCCATTTTGAGAACATATTATAAACAGTCCAGGCAATGTTAACATTTCTGGTTTGTGCTATTTACTTCTGCAGCCTTGAGCTGTGTGCTATCCAAAACAAATATTTCGTGTCTAACTCTGCTAATTGGTATAACTGGAGCTTTTCTAGATTCCTTTAAAGCTATTTAAATCTTTTGCAATGTATCAAGTTCGATAATTGTTTAGACAGGGGTAGAATCTACAGGATTCTTCACCTTGGAACCTCCATCCCAGGCTGGCACCTTGGACCATTTCATAACATTTGTCTTTTCTGGCCTCTTAACTCCTTAATTTTACAATAGCTGTTTAATGCTCTGGCTCAGATGCTTTTGCAGATGGGATTCTCTTAACATGAGCATTAGTTCCACTTGTTTGTGCAGGTGAACACAATTTTCCCCCCAAAGCCATGGACAACAGTCACCTTTCAGTCCTTTCCTGCTTAATTGGGACAAGAACTATAATTTGCTAACATGCTAAGAGTAAAGCCGACAGCTAGTCTAGGAGCTCAGTTTCTGAACTGCTTTTCCCAGGTGCCTTGTTTTCCCTTTTATAATCCCTTGGGAACACGGCACTTGCAAAACCCTCTGGATTCTCCCTTGCTCCAGCTGTCACCCCATAATAAACCCAAATTTGGATATTGGGAATTGCTGGAGCGATGCCTTGTGCCCCCCTCGTGCTGTGGACGGGGAGAGGGTCTGAGGGAGGCTCCCAGGTCCAGCAGCAGCCGCGGGAGGTGACGGCTGCCCGGTCACACGTGTCCCCCCTCCAGGCCTACACCAGCCAGTTCGTCTCCTTGGTGATGTTCGCGCTCATGATGTGCGATGACAGGATCTCCATGCAGGAAAGGCGCAAGGAGATCATGCGGGGGCTGAAGGGCCTGCCAGGTAGGAAGCACGCACGGATCGCGTCCTCGCCGGGGTGAACTGGAACCGCCCCAGGAAAACCCAAGGGGAGCAGAGGTTGAGGGTGTCACATTAGTGGGAGGGGGTCACTGGCAGCCTCTGCCTTCCCTCTGGTGCCTTTGGAGTGCTCAGATGGGATGTCCAAGCACTGAGTCCGGTGCTTCAAGTCGCTGCTTCGCATGGACGTGGAGTCCAAGGAGCCTGGGCGGTTGGAGGGGCAGCGGTTGAGGAGCAAACACAACTTCAGCTCTTCTCCTTCTTGCTAGACTTGATTAAGGAAGTGCTGAGCATGGACGACGAGATCCAGAAGCTGGCAACAGAGCTCTACCATCAGAAGTCCGTTCTCATTATGGGCCGGGGCTACCACTATGCGACGTGTCTTGAGGGAGCTTTGGTAAGAGATTTCTTCATTTGATGCCCCTTCCAACGCCCTTAGCTCTGGACTCAGATTCCAGCCCAGGGAGGGCCACGTGGCTGCCAGACTATTTACAAGCTGCTAACGGTGTGTTGGCCTTGTATAATCCTTGTATAATCCAGCCACAGTTGAGCGCGTCCTTCCTAAAAACTGTGCCTTGGAGTTCTTACCTTTGGGGATATTCCTGCTGATTTTAGTGCTGTGATGATATATGTGCAGGCTGACTGCAAACGGTGGCTTTATCAGTAGAAGTGTGAGTGTCGGTGGCACGTCGTCCCAGCAGCGCTTTGAACTAGGTTTTCAGGTTGTCTTCTCAAATATCAGACCCGAGGAGACCCTGAATGTATTTTTACAAGGTTAACCACTGCTTTTCACTAGAACTTAGACTAAATAGAAAAGCTGCTGGCGAAGAAAAATTGCCCAAAGCTTTAGGAATTACTTTTTCCCCATTCAGAAAATCAAAGAAATCACCTACATGCACTCGGAAGGGATATTGGCAGGGGAGCTGAAGCACGGGCCCCTCGCGCTGGTGGACAAGCTCATGCCCGTGATCATGATCATCATGAGGGATCACACGTATGCCAAGTGCCAGAACGCCCTCCAGCAGGTGATCGCGCGACAGGTAAGTGCCTGTGAACGTGCAGAGCATTTTGGAAATGTCCAAGTGTTGCTGTGAATACGAAACCTCTTTTGCTCTGCAGCCAAAGCGTTTGCTTTAGAGATTTTGCTATCTATCCCCAGTCCAACTTAGATCAGGTTTGCAGCAAACTATTCAATGTCACTGCCTAAAACGTGACCTCAGTAGATAGCCTTTCCATATATACCTTTTTTTAAGTGCAGGTTTTACATTACTATAAAAAGGGGTATAAGAGGGATTGATCAATGGCTTCATTGTCATCTTTAAGCTTCAAAAGAGAACACCTTCGTGACACATTTTATAGGGCAGTAGTAGATGTTGGAGCCAAAGACCTTTTGTCAGTGTGGATTAGGTCCAAAACATTAGTAGGTATCTCTCCCAGAACCTGAAATACCAGCTGACTTTCAGTTTAAAATCTCTGTATTTTACTAACATAGAGGGAAAAAAAAAAGTTTTGCTTTAAATTCATGAGCTTTCTAGTTCTATCAGGCCTTAGGAAAGGTGACGCTGCAAAGCCTGCAAGCTTTGCCCTTGCAGATTTCTAGTTAAAAAGAACTAGGATAGATGCAGGGTCCGCTGGCGTGTAGGTTTCTGCGATAGGTGTCTGCTAACCCATTCAAACAAGCTGCAGTGATGCTATCAGTTGTTTTGTCCTGAATTCCGTGTAAAGTTCCCGTTAGAAGCAGGAAAAAAAGCCGGTTTTCTTTAGGCATTTGGCTGTGTTGCAGGGGCGGCCCGTAGTGATCTGTGATAAGGAAGACATCGAGACGATTAAGAACAACAAGCGCACGATCAAGGTTCCCCACTCGGTGGACTGTCTGCAGGGCATCCTGAGCGTTATCCCCCTCCAGCTCCTGGCCTTCCACCTGGCCGTCCTCAGAGGCTACGACGTAAGTACCGCGTTGCCGGCGCGGATCCGTGCGCTGGGAGCGGCGGGAAGGCCGGGGCCGCGCGGTCGCTCGAGCGAAGCCGTAGGTTAAGCAGCGCTCGCAGAAGCCTGGGTGCAAATCTGGTGCTTGGCCGAGTCTCGTGCGCTTGGGTTGGACGCGTGTTGGCTCTCCGGAACCACCACGAGCGGGGCCTTCCTGAAGGGCTTGTAGGAATCCAAAGGGAAGCTAAAAATCCCCGGAGGGATGTGTGAAAAGCAGAGTCTGGGATTTGATCTTCTGACAGGCGCCGGCCCTGCCGTTGACTGCAGTGACCTTTCATCTTCTGAGCCTCGTGCTCCCTCCTCAGGTCCAGAGCAGGCTGTTGTCAATGAGTTGGATGGACTTTTCCTGCCCCGATTATCCCAAGTTAACATGGAAGTGGGGTGCTAGTTTCACTGGAATCGCACAGCCGTTCCCCACAGCACAAAGTTACACACAGACAAACAAGGTGTATAAATACTCACAAGCATCTTCTTTCTCCTCCCTCTCTGCAGGTTGATTATCCAAGAAATCTGGCCAAGTCCGTAACTGTAGAGTGAAAGATCATCTGAATCATAGGGGCAAAGGGGAATTAAATGAAAGACTTTTTTTGGTACCAAAATAACTTGATTTTAAAGTCCCCTAGGTAAATCTTATTTTGCTAAATCATCGTTTGTGTACGAGATCACCGTAATTCCATTACATTAGTGATTGTCAAATTGATTCCACATGCTATGTCAATAGCTTTGGGTTTTCTGAACACTAGACGTCCATGAAAGGTGTTAAATGGTTTTCTTTAAAGCTTTCTGAGTCTTCTAGGTAAGGGGCCCTCCGCTTTACTTTATGATAATGTCACTGTTTCTTACCCAGTGTGGCTCGTTCCTGTTGTTGAACAGAACCTGTTGTTGAGTGAATGACCTGCCATGCTCTCGGGGGTGAAGCAGGAGACCAGAACAAGCAACTGCAGCAAAAGCTGTTATTGGTCCTGCTTGTGCAGATACGTTAGCAGCGAACAAATTTGGAACAAGAGTTTGGGTCAATATCTGCCTCTTTTATGAAAGAGATTCGGCTATTTGTCAGCCTGCCTCAATCTGAGGCACTTGGTAAATGTGCTTAAACAAAAAAAGAGAAAACAAGCCGAGTTTCATCAAAAGGATTTTAATCTATGCCAAATAACCCAGCAGCTGACAATCTCCTAGATTCAGGGGGCCAACAAGCGTTCTGCAAAAGCAGCTCCTGTCCCTGCTGTGCCCACCGCGACGGTGGAGGTCGCTCCCGCGGCGCCCGATGCGCCGGGGCCGTTTGCCAAGGTGGGGAAAGGAGGAACACGACGAGTGCTCGGGTTTTGTTTCGAGGAGGTCGCGCTCGCTCCGTGCTGGGGATAAAGCTTTTCCTCCCCTTGGAGCGCGGCGGCGTTCGGAGCGAATCCCAGGGAAGTCCTAGCGAATCCTAGGCTTGGACCAGGCTTCCTGGTCTCCGCGCGGACAAGGACGATGCTGCCTCGTCCCTGCCTTGCTGTTTCCTACCAGCCCGTTGCGTTTTGGGTTAGTTCTGCCCAGGCAGCGAGAGCGAGGCATAAAGCAGTAGCTGGGAAACGGGAGAGAACACCCGTGGGCAGCTACTGCCCCTGGAGAATTGCTTTAAAAATGGTGTTTGGAGACTGTCCTTACCCATTTGAGCCACGGTGCAGGGGACAGGACCCTGCTCGGTCACAGTAACCAGGGCAGCTCCCACGACGAGGACGGTTGCTGCAAGCCGTGTCGCTCCCACCCCTGGGGCAATTCTGGTTTGTGTCCGTTGAAGGAACCTACGTAACTTTGATTCCAGATCAGTTCCTGGCTTAGTTTTATTATGTTAAGGAGAAAAAAAATACCGTGCCTGGAAATAGCTTCTTAAACCGATCCGTGTGTGTTTACTGATGTGTTGCTGTACGCAGACTGTTGCTTAACGAATGGGTTGTGCTGCCAGTGTCTGTGCAAGAACAAAGTGGTAAATGTTGCTGTTTTGTTTGTCCTGCATTTGCTCTGAGAGGCCAAGTCGTAGGTGCCTCAGCCCCGCCGCGACGCCTCGAGAAGAGACTTTGGAGGGAGAGCGGTGCCTGCTCAGTGCTAAAATTCCCAAGACATTCCCGCTTCCTTCTTGCTTGGAGAAGGGGAACAGGGAAGCGTAACGCGGAGGGGCCGAATCGAGGAAGGGATTCACAGCCCGGCGTGAGGACGTGCAGCCTCGGACGCCGCAGGCGGCAACGCAGGGGAATCCCATCCCACGAGCAGTGGTTTGAGCTCCGTCTCCCGTGTGGATTGTAGGAAAAGCAGCGAGGAGCCTCGGGAGGAGCGTTGCTGGCTGGGCAGGGCCCCTGGCCAACGCGGGGGCAGCCAGCGCCGCTGAGCTGCGAGGTGCCACGGGGAAAGCCTGATGACGCCGGCTCGGAAGCGTTTCCAGAAGGCCGTTGTGTACAAAGAGGACCAAAGAGGAGGATGCTGAGTTGGAAGCGTCAATCGGACACGCTCACGGCGGAGGTACCTGTGCAGATCTTGCTGAGTACTTGGTTTGATGCTGCACGAGACAAATCCTTACGCTCTGTAATTTAAGGCATTAAAACCCGTGACGGAGTCTTCATTTGCCAGCAAAGAGGTGGTGGCCCTGCAAGCTCCCCGCTCGCCACGACCCGAGGTTTAGGTGCTGCTTCCAACTGCACCGTGGGCTGTTGTAATGCTGGATATCCAAGAAGCGGAGCCCATGAGGGAAGCCGTAGAGCAGCTCCCTGTTGTTAACTGCCACGTGTCAAGCGGGAAGGAATGGGCATCCCGGCGTTCCTTACCTCGTTTTGTCTGGCCGTGCTGCGTTCTGATCAAGAGCTGCTCTTTTCCCCCAGGCAACTTCTCGACCGTCTCGTGCTATTTGTTAGCAGCCCGTCAGCCTCCTGCTCTCCGGGATGAATGTTTTGCTTACTGAGCCAGTCGACATCCCTCCTTCCTACCCGAGGTGGTTAAAGATGTAGTAGCCCTGCACTAAAATTGAGCCACAGGTAAATACAGGTAGAGGCTTTTCTCCTTGGCAATGGCAGCTGCCTTTTCCTGCATGCAGTCGGCAGGAGTTATTTTGAGTCGAGAACCTCTTTACCTCATCTCTACCCATAGCAGCTTCAAGCGATACAGAAGCCTCTACCCATCTTTAGTTGATTTTAATTACTAAAACACAGGTACTTTTGAGCTCGGCTCAGGTTGCTCCTGCCTAGCAGTCCAATTCTAAGCCTCTTACTGAGGTTATTTCACAACAGCAGGAATTTAAATCATGCACGGGCATATAATTTGGTCAGGAAGTTTTTCTTCTTTCCTTCTAGCTCCACACAACAAAGGCCTTGAATTTACTGAATAAATACTGAATTGCTGAATAAATACTGGCCATAAAGGTACCCAGAGCCCCAGCCCATGCGTGGGCAACAGCCTGTGCATTTTGCAGTCCCTCTGCAGTGATTTTATTGAGCTCAGGAGAATTGGGGGCCGTGGGGACAGTCATCTCGCCCCGTGCTGCCTCACGATCCTCAGGTCTCATCCCTGCTGTCCTTAAAGAGCCGTATTAGTGAAAGATTCCAGTGGGCCATTCCCATGCGGAGCAGGAGGGATCTCACTGAATGAGGAGCCTTGGACTGGCCTGGACAAACTAGGCTTGGTTAAACTTGAAAACGTGTCCCAGTATAAGCCTAAATCCAACATATTAATGCAAAATTAGGTTTTTCTGCCTCCGTTGTGGTCAGGGGCAGCTCCTCGCCCAGGTACGTGCCCAGCAGCAGCAGGGAAGACGCAGGGAGGTTTTAACCCTGACCTTTAGCTGCTTTGTCAGTGTTTAACTGTGGCTGATTTTAGCTCCTACCTGAATGTACTGAACTCGCCTCAAAGCACCGAGACCCTCCCCTGCCGGAGAAACAACACGAAGAAACAAAGTATTTGGATCAAATAAAAGAAAACTGTTTGCCTTCCCTTCACTCTGTGCAGACAGACATGTGAAGTGATAAATATTAACCATTTCTTCCCTTTTAGACCCATCTGCCCCTGCTTGTACATACCCGGCTGGCTTGGTTTGCGGGGACCAGTCCGTATCTCGTTTCCTGTTACGTGCTGTATGTTACTTTTGTCTGTAGTGTTTTATAAGTTGGGGTTTTGTCTTTTTGCTTACTTTTTTTGTATCTCACCCTTTGAATAAAATCAAGTGCCCTACATTAAACGCACAGAATTGCTGGTCTTTAGTTAAATCCAGTCAAGAAGAGGTGACCCCCATGTTAGAGGCTGCATGTCCAAAGCAGGGAGACGAAGGGCTTCAGCTCAGCGCTTTCCTAACCAACCAGGAGGTTTTTTGCGTCCGAGTTAGACCGTATTTCAATGACCACTTTCTAACTGTGTTTTTGTCACAGCCAAAGCGAGGCAGGAAGGGAGCTTTGCCATAACCTGCCTCTAAGGTGGCTGCTGTACTGGTACCTTGGTGCCGGTTTGCCGATGGCTTCTCCGTACTGGAGAAGTGACCCATTGCGGGCCGGGTTGGCGCCCGCTGCACGCAGCTTTCCCGCTCCGCGTCCCCGCTCCGGCACTGAGCGGACGCGTGGGATCATCCCGTAACGCCGGTTGCTTCCCCATGGGGCCGGGGCCCTTGGAAATGGGGCCGAGACACTTGGAAGGAGAGAGACGGGGGCTCAATGAGCCCTGTTTGCCCCCCAGGAGGCCGTCGCTGTCCTTCCTGGAGCAGCGCAGGGCAAATCCTTGGATAGAGCCGTCCTGGCCCAGACAGACGCGGCACAGGCTCAATGTGGGAGCGGGAATCTGATCTACGGCAAGTCCGACCCGGCAGCTGCCCTGGGCGCCTTCGGGAGGCTCTTCCTGACCTGCTTTTGTGCTCAGCTCGCTGGAAACCATCACAGGCCTTTGAAAAAGGAAAAGGCAAAGGGAAAAGCAAGCTGACCTGCCAAGGCGGGTCCAGACGGCGCTAAAAAGGTGACCCCAGCCGAGGAGACAAATCAGAGCCACAAATCACTCCCAGGGCTCCTTCCCCCCTCCCCAGGCTCATTCTTTACTGTTAAGGTCAAATAAAAAATGTTCCCATGGTCCTTACAAATTCCTATGGAAACGGCCTTAAACAAACAAGCTGCCGGGAGCAGCCGCGCTTGCGCAGAAGGTCCTGGAGCCTGGCGAGACGCTGGGGCACCCTGAGCTCCCCGGAGCTGCACAAAGCTGGGAATGAGGAGTTGGGAATTCGGTGGCGCAGGGAAAACTCCCACCCGAGCAGGGGGGAGGAAGCGAGACTCAAACCTGCTCCTGCAGCAGCCGCTCGCGCTCCCGGCGTTGCTCAGTGCTCCGCGTCTCCTGGCGTTACCCCTCCTGGTCGGGTTGCCACGTGTCCATGCGCCATCCCAGCCAATGCCTACATGGAAAAGCAATAAAGCAAGAATTTACGGGGAGCTGTCTGCAGCTGAAGGCCCCAGCTGGGTGGGAGCAGCTGCTTTGCAGCAGCCAGGGCGTAGGGAGAGCAGGAGGTGCCCTGGTCCCGGCTCTGAGACGAGCTGCTCCGGGGTAGGGATGGGTGCTGGTGGAATAGGAAAAAAGGGAGAACTGAAGTGGGACCTGGGCTCAACGCCCTGGAAGGGGCAGCCGAGAGCCGCTTTCCTCGTCAGCAGGGAGAGCAGGGGGTGCAGAGCTGGGGCCTGGGCTCGCCGGCCGGCGGACGCTTCGGTCTTCGGCATGTTCTTGCTACGTGGAAAGCACTGGCTACAGTCCCATTCCAAAGGGGAATATCTGCCATGGTCCTATAGCTGGAACATGAAGTGACTTGTCCATGCGGGATTGCCATGGACCAGGGGCAGTGAAACCCGGGATTCCTTCACAGCGAGGGGGCCGTGTGCCCAGGGCCGGAGGCAGCCGGTGGAACCAGACGTCGCCGTCACAGCGCGATGCCAAAGCGGCACCCGGAGAAACAGCCGGAGAAGCAGCGGCCGGGAGGACTCGGGGCCCCGTTCCGGCCGCTCGGGCTCGCTCCTCCTCACGCCTCTCCTCTTTGCAGGTGGATCGAATCACTGCGGCCAGGGAGTGAGAGCAGCGCCGGGAAGCAGCGACGCCAGCGCCGGGGCTGCCGCTCCGCTCCTGTCCGGCACGGAAAACCCGACGGAGAAGCGACAAACAGTCACGGAGTAGCTGGATTTGCTGGTTGCATTTTGCACTTTGGCTCTTGCATTAGGTTTTAAACAATAAACGTCTCCACATTTTTAAGCCCAAACCAGGGCACGCTGCTTTGGAAACGCCAGTGTATCTGCTCCTGGCTGATCCTTTCCCTTCCTGCCTTCCAGCAATTGGAAATTTAGGGAAGCTTTTCACCCTATAGAGTACCCAGAAAACTTCCTGGCACTCAATAAACCAATGGAAAATAGGGCAAAACCTCAGGGCAGGAGGGGAGTGGAGGCCCAAAGCCTTGTTCAGGCTCCCCCAGGGGCAGCAATTAGCGCTGTGCTCAGAGCAAGCAACCAGATGGGGCTGAGAGGGATGCCAAGGTCCAGGGCCTGGGGAAAGGGGCCGAGGAGGGACTAAAAACCATGGGCCTGGCACCAGGAACCAGCCAGCTCTCACCCCCTGCGAGGGGAAGGGCAGAAAAATCAAACTTCTGCTCGTAAAAACCCGCTTTGTCTGCAGGCCAGGAGCGTTACAAGGAGACCAGCTCCCCGCGGAGACTCGCGCAAGAAAAGCGCCGCTTGAGAGAACAGCTCATGGGCCACAGAGCCTCTCCAATCCCCCTGCGGCACGAGTGACTGTACCAGTGATAGCAGAAAAGGAGGAAAAAAGTGGGGAATTTTGGGAAGAGGAAATACCCGGGAAGAGGAGGGGGCAGAAGGGATGCACGGGAGCAGCACGTTGCATGCCAAGGACCTGGCTGGTTGCTGAAAGCAAAACCAGGCACAAGGCACCTTGGAGGCGCACGGCCTGCTGCAGAGGAGATGGGTTTTGCACCAGGGCGTTCTTTACCCTCTAGATTATTAGATTCTCGTTAATTTTTCTTGTAACGCCAAGGGATTAAAGGGTCCCATCAGCCAATGCGAGTCCTGACTCCTGTTCTGGTCAAGATCTGCTTTTAACCCCCCAAAGCAACCGATCCCCTGGGTGTTTTCCAGCTATTCGTGCTGTCCGTTTTGCTTCTCATATTCCAGTCTGTTTCTTATTTATTTAATTTTATGTTGTGGGAATGTAAAAATGTGCCACGGTGGAGGCGACCAGTGGTCTGGGTGGTCCGGCGCTTGGCTCCAGCCGGCGCCTGTTGCAGCCAAGTCGCTTCAGTAGAAATCATTCCGAAAGGGATGGCTCCGACAAAGGCCTCATCCTGTGCTCCGTATCCTGGCAGGAATCCTCACGGAGCTGCAGAGCTCTGCAGTGGGGATGAGGCCGCCCGCATCCCTGTGCACACAGGAGCGGAGGAGCCAGAGTCACTTCGGGGTTTCAGCAAACGAGAACCCCCTGATGCTACTGCAGTCATTTCCATAGGTTTTTTTTTTTGAACTGGGAGGGCTCTCCTGTTTCCATGACAGCCCTGCACTGGAGCTGGGTAAACACACCCTCGAGACAATCCTTATTATATATATATATATATATATATATATATATATATTTTTTTCCCACATCTGCTGTTGCTGGAGCTATTGGAGCGTGAGGAGGGGGCTGGCCATTCCCAGGGATGGGGCCGGGATGCGGCCGCCTCAACGTGCTGCCAGGAACACTTGGAAATGGGGAGGGAAGGCCACACCGCCCTGGGAGGCGGCTCCAGAGCTGCCGCCGGCTCCGGGCCACCCGCAGCCTCCATGGGGAAACCGCCCCCGGCCATGGGACACATTGCCCGGGCACAACCCTCCAAGGAGCATCCGCGCTTGGCCGCCAGGAAACACCTCCAAGGCTGCGCCCTGCAAAAGGATTCCGTCTTTCCTGCGGACAAGGAGAACCTCTGAAAGCCTTTAAATATGAAGAGATACTGAAATAATCTGAAGTATCAGCTACTCTCTGCCCAAGCATGTCCAAATCTGGCTGGGTTAGGGATGTTGGGCAGGGACAAAGCAAGAAGGGGAGGTGCAAGCAGGTGGAGGGAGAAGCTGCCCTGTGGGGAGCTGCCCTGGAGCTGCCTGTGAGGAACTGCATCATGACGAACTGCCACTTTAGGAGCTGTCTCATGACGAGCTGCCTCATCAGGACGTCAAGAGCTGCCTCATTAGGAGCTGCCTCATGAGGAGCTGCCCTGTGAGGAGCTGCCGCATGACGAGTTGCTCCGTGAGGAGCTTCCTCATGATGAGCTACCCCATGAGAAGCCACCCCGGAGCTGCCTCATGATGAGTTGCCCTGTGAGGAGCTGCCTCGTTAGGGCATTAGGAGCTGCTCTGTGAGGCGCTGCCCTGTGAGGAGCTGCCCCGGAGCTGCCTCATGACAAGTTGCCCCACGAGAAGCTGCCCCACGAGGAGCTGCCCCATGAGGACCTGCCCTGGAGCTGCTCCGTGAGGAGTGGCCTCATTAGGCGCTGCCTCATGTGGAGGTGCCCTATTAGGAGCTGCCCCGTTAGGAGCTACTCCAGAGCTGCCTCGTGAGGAGCTACCTCATGCCCCATTAGGAACTGCCTCGTGAGGAGCTGCCCTGGAGCTGCCTCATGACGAGTTGCCCCATTAGGAGCTACCCTATGAGGAGCTGCCCCACGAGGACCTGCCCTGTGAGGAGGTGCCCTGTGAGGAGGTGCCCCGTTAGGAGCTACCCCAGAGCTGCTTCATGAGGCGTTACCTCATCACGAGTTGCCCCATGAGGAGCTACCCCACGAGGAGCTGCCCCACGAGGAGCTGCCCTGTGAGGAGCAGCCTCGTTAGGAGCTACCCCAGAGCTGCCTCATGAGGAGCTACCTCATGACGAGTTGCCCCATGAGGAGCTGCCCCGTTAGCGGCTCCTGGGGGAGCTGCGAGGTTATTCCGCAGGCCGGAGCGACACAGGGGCTCCCTAGATGCGCAGCCGGTCCCAGTCATCCCAGCGCTGGGCACAAGCGTGCTGGTCTCTCACCAGGCATTGGCTCTCCCAGGTGGAGCCACACTTCCACGAGGAAAATGCGCTCACCTCCAGTCTCCCACTGGGTTCCCCTTCCCGAGCCAATGAATCTTTGGGAGCTTGGCAGGAATTTGTTGAGTTCTTTAATAATAACATCAAGGTCAGCAAAAGTAACAGCTGAATTTACCACAGGACACATGCAACGAACAGAGGGGGTGAAACACGACCGCGGGGCGCGGGCTGCGACGGGAGGGCCGGCTCCTTCGGCATCACGTTGGCGGCACCGCTGCCACCCGGCTCCCGGAGCGCCGGGAACGCGGCCGCTCCACACGGAGCCGCGGCGGGAGGTGCCTTGGGGCACCCGGGAGCAGAGCCCCTCACTCGGTGAGTGGAGGCCGCGGGACGCTGCATTTCGGCATGAATTGAGACCGACGGGAGAGACTGGAGTGACCTATGTGGAGCAAAGGAACGCGGCCCATTATTTAATGCTCTCCATTCCTTGACGTTGCTTTATTGCTGTTTAGACCACATCTGTGCCGCTCGCCTCCCGTTATCTGTCACCAACAGCTACCTGTGAACTGGCCCGTGGGCATGGACAGCCCCGCAGGCGCTTCCAGGGTGCTCTATAGGATACATAGGGGACCATACGCCCGTATATTGTACACCGGCTAAATCAACCTCGTTCACACAGCATTAATCGTCAGGGGAAGCTGCTCTAAACCCATGCCCACATTTTCACCCTCTGTTGCCTTAAGCCGGGTCTCTAAGTTCATCTTTAGGGCCTAGCATTAAAAGATGATTTATTTTTTATTTTTTTTAATAGAAAAGCCCCTCAAGGCTGTGTGATCTCCCTGTGGATGGAGGGCGGATAGAGTGGGGAGTTCTGGCTCACAATTAATGCTGTGTAAAACAGGTATTCGTCACTATGGGAAATGTTTGTACATTTATATATATAAAAAAAAGCAATACAACCACAAAGAAAAAATACAACAAGCACAGCTTGATACAATAACATGCCATGAAATATCATTGGCGTTATAATAATTTACTACAACTTGAAAAATGTTCTTTTATCCACACCGGATAGGAAATGCTTCCATCTAACATATGGTAAGCATGCAATAACAATATGTACAACAAAAAATTTGGAGTTTCTTCTTTATTCATAAGCTGGATGATTGCATAGAGGGTATTTAATATTGCAATTTTTTTCCCCTAATTGATCCAGGTTTTCTTTTGCTTCTTTTGTATTTTTAGGGTTTCTCCCCCCTTAATGTGGGGAAACAGAAGGGAAATTTGTGTAGACACCTGCAACACGCTGGCTTTAATCATGGAGTACACGATGCTTTTATTTCCACGCAGCTGGAGGCTGAGATTTGCTGGTCAACTGACACACAAACACCCCAAAACTCAATGCCACGGTGGCGAAAACCCAATTTCTTCCCAAGCTTTTCGGAACGGCTGGGAGAAACAGCTGTGGATCCCGTGGGACTTGACTTCACACCTCTCAACAGCTCCTTGACTAGATCCCATTGGAAGAGGGAATCCAACCCCTCTTGGGGTCCAACTTGAGTCAGGCTGTTGAGTTTCCCGCTCCCATCTGACAGGTTGTCCCGTTGGACTGACACCGCCTGTAGCTGATGCTGCTTGACGAGGTGAGCACCAAACGCTGCTTTGGCTCCTGCCTGGGGACTGCTCTGTGCTGCCTGTAGCCAAAACAGCGACGCAGGCGACTGGGTCGGCTCCCGGCACAACAGCCGGCCCCGGCTGTAGGATGGATCTGCGGCTCCGCTGGGATCACCGCGCTCGTCTCACGGATGGTGACGGCGGCTGAGGCTGCAGAACGACACTCAGACCGACTCCGGTCTCATGGCCAAGGCTCGTTCACAAAGGTCCTCCCCAAGAGTCCTTCCCTGCTGTGTTTCTTTTCCTTTTGGAGCATTTTTTTTCCCTTTTTTTATTGCTAGAAAAGCTAGAATTAGTATTCCCAACAGCACTAACTTGGTAAAGCATCTGATAGAAAGCCGTACGCGTGTGGAAGCCTTTAGATATTCATGGAAGTGGAGCTACGCCGACGCTGGGCCTGATAATGTCCATGGAGAGAGTCCCTTGGTGAGAACGGATCCCGACAGCAAAGCAGGAGCTGGAGACCTGGCCGGAGCGCGGGGATGCGCCGAGGAGGCGCCCGCTACATGTTCGAGAAGGGAAAGTGAAAACCACGAATCCATGTGGGAACATTTTTAGGGTGAAAGAATGCAATTTACAGGAGAAACCCAAGTGCATCAGTTGGCGTCATGTCAAACTGCTGCCCGTCCTCAGGGATGGGGTGGAAGCCTCCTGCAGGTACCGACGGGGGGATTTTTCCACGGGATTCGCTTTCCAAGGGGCTCTCCCATTTTCCTTTGCCCGCACTTCCATATTCCAACATGCACAAATGCGGAGAGCAGCGACCTCCCCCTGCTCCCTCCTGGGTCCTCCAGGGCGGCAATAAATTCCCTTCTCCAACACATGGTCCACGGCAACAGCTGCTGGTCATCCGTTTGTTCCGGATTTAAAAGCGTTTCCTCCTTTTCCACCCGCTGTTGCTGTTGTTTGGCCTGGGAGCGAGCCGGGATTCCTGCCCCTCCGCGGGGCTGGTGCCATCGTCCCCTCGGAGCGCGCGGGGGCATCCGCTCCCGGGGGATTCCCGCCTTTCCCGGGAGCTCCCCCCGGCCCTCTGCTCGTTCCTGGGGGCGCTCGGGAATCACGCTGGGGAAAGGGACGGGAAGGGGACGCAGCTTGGCGCCACTGATGCAAAACTGGGGCAAAAAAACAAAAACAAACGAAAAACCAAAACACGGAAAAGAGAAGGAGAAAGAGGAGCACGAAGCGGTCCTGCCACGGCGGAACCGCTGGAAAAGGCCCTTGGATGCAGGCGGGAGCCCCTAGACGGCCGGGCGGGGGGGGGGGCCGTGCCGGGGGGGGCGCCCTGCAGGGCGGGGGGGGCAGCGGGGAGGAGGGCGAGGGCGCGGGGGGGGTGTAGGCCGGCGCCGGGGGGGGGGTGTAGGCGGGCGCCGGGGGGGGACACGCGTTGTTGAGGGGGTACTTGGGGGGCCCCCCCGCGTCCTTCACCCGCGTGAAGTTGATGCAGCGGCCCTGGAACGAGAGAGAGGGGAGAAAAGGCAAAAAGCGGCGTTAAGGAGGGGGGGGAAGAGGAGCAAAAGCTGCTCTGGCAGCGCCTCCCCCCCCCGCGGCTCCCAGAATCCCAGGAGGGCCGAGGTTGGAGGGGATCCCTAGGGATCCAGGCCAACCCCTGCTCCAGCAGGGACACGCGGAGCACAGGGTCCATCCAGGCGGGTTGAAGATCTCCAGAGAAGGAGCCTCCACGGCCTCTGGGCAGCCTGTGCCAGGGCTCTGCCCCCTCACAGGAAAGAAGTTCCTCCTCACATGGAGATGGAGCTTCCTGGCCTTCCATTTGTACCCCACGGGCCACCACGGAGCAGAATTTGGCCCCATCCTCCCTACATTCACCCCTGTGACTCACAACCCGGGTGGCAGGAAGGTTCATTTCACTAGATCTGCTCCTTGCTCCCAATTTATCCCCAAATACTTCCCTTCTCTCTCATCCTTCTCCTCGTGATATTCCAGTGCTCCTGGGAAGCCAACAAGCTGCCTTCCCGGCTCCTCTGCGGCGGCGGTGCTAAGCTACGGTCTGTTGTACATTTTTAAACAAAACCTTTGCCCCCGAGCTGCTCCTTTTTTCCTTTTTTTTCTCCCAACTTCCACCTGCAAAAGCTCCCACTGTAAATACTCAAATGTCAGCCTCAGCATTACTGTATTGTGGATTCATTCCTTGAGATATGAAATCATCCCAAAGGCACTAGAGTGGTTCCAACTCCCTCTCTTGCTTTCTGCATTTGTGAGCACGAGTCTCATTTTTCTGTTTTCCTCTCTCCAAAGAAATGTTTTTCCCAATGAAAACCTGCCGAAGGGAGCATCGAGCCATGCAGACACGAGCGGTTCTGCATCCTCAAGAAGAACCTCAAAGAAGCACCAGGTCCCTAGTTCTATTTTCCCTTTCTTAGGCTCTGCTTTAATGGTGTTTTAATGCACTTTGCATTAAAGTGAATATGGTGGGATAGTCCTACTGGGTGAGTGGAAGTCTGAACTCCAGACTAACCAATTTTACTCATTAAAAAAAAGCCCCATGAGAATGTTTTCCTTGCTCTGGTTCCACGTCTCCTGCAATGCAGCTTTAGGAGCTTTCAGGCCGTTTCTTGCGCTGGTTTTGTTTTCTTTATTTATGTTGAGAATAAAATGAACCCGAACAAAAAGCAGCAGCCCAGGAATCGCAGCCAGAGAACAAAAAGTTGCAATTGTTTTTTGAGCAGAGCTCCTCTGTCTGGATGCTCCAGGGATGAGGTTATGGTGCCGCTCATCCAAACGGAACACGAGGATGCCGGGAGGCTCCCGGAGCCTCGGCTTTGGGGCAGGGCTGGTGGATTCAAAGCCATGTGGCACTTCTGGGGATGGCCCCAAACTGTAAGATCCTGCATCCCGCTCAGGGGCTGCCTGTCCTGGAAGCGCTTGGACGTTCCGTTATGGGAACTGGCGTGGGGAAACCAGCCCGGGGGGCAGCGCATGGGGCTTCACGCTGATTTTTGTGCTCAGCTGCCACCTGTCATTGTGCCCCAGGTCCCATCTCGGTCACCAACGAGAGCAGCTTCACCAACACCTTCCTCCCACAGCTCCAATGTCCGCGGCTCCGCACGGGCTCCGTGGACGGACAGACCGAGGGGATTCTCCCCAGGCTTCGCTGCCAGATGTTTCCCTCGCCCGTGCAGCTGTGGGGAGGATCCAGAGAGGAGCTCTCGATCCAGGATGGACGCAGGCGGCCACGCTGCCTCGGAGGAGCCAACATCTCCCAGGGAAGGGACTGGCAGATTGAACAACGAGGAGAAATCCAGGAAAAAAATTGCTCTATTGCACAGGAGAGAGAGAAAATGTTCTAGCAGCGCTCTGGTACAAATGCAAAGCAGGCGAGAGAAATACTTCAGCCAAAAGCTGGATGTTGAACGTGGATTTCACCTCGCATCGAGTGACCTGGTAACAGATGCAGAACCGCAGAGGCTGCACGAGCCGAACGGGACCACGGAGCAGCAATCCCGGAGCACGGGCAGGCCCAGCTCGCTCGGAGCAGCAAGGGACGGGATTCCCCCCCTGCACGTGCCAGGAGGGAGCCCTGATTCCCCGCTGGGCTTTGCACCATGTAATCGCAATGGAAAAACAAAGCGGCAGCGCCACGGACCTGCTCCTCGGTTCAGTGCTGTTTTCTCTGGAAAAGTGTCTGGATGAAGGGCAAGTCGGCCCAGCAGCCGCCGATCCACGTTTTTACAGGGCTCTCCATTGCCAGCGTGGCGTGGTGCCTCCCGCGGATCAAATCGGATGTGAGCAGAGTGCACCCGCTCCGGATCCGGGGCTGAACGTCCCGTTCAGCCTCCGGGATGAGGCTGCACAACCAGCGCAGGCGCCTACGGAACCACCGCTAAGAGGACGGAGGATCCCTCTGCCTCCAGAGGAAGCAAACGGGCCCTTGCCCGGCTCACGGTGCAGGAGGCAGGAATGGCACCGGCTAGGAGCAATCTTGACCATTTGCTGGGGTTCCTCACCTCGTTTGGAACCACTTAGATGCGGGTGGGATATGGGAGATGGGGGCAGAGCCTCCAGGAGGCTTCTCCTCCATGTGCTGCTTTGGAGCCTCCAACAGACAGGACTTGCCTTTCAACCCAGAAGGAAAAGCCCTTTAACTCCATCAAAGCACAGCTTTGAGAATAAGAATATTAGAATATTAGAGTGTTGCTGGGCGCTGTGGCCGGGTTTCATCTCCCTTCCTGCACCTGTGCTGCAGAAGAGGCCACTGAAGCACCGCGGCCACGTTGGTAGATCTGAAACGCAGAGGAAGCCGCAGAATCAATGAGGGCCATTCCCTCTCCCATTCTGTTGTGTTTTTCCAGAGAATATTGCTCGTAGGCACAGGAATAACAATTCCTGCTTGGAGCGGCCTTGATCTTTCACCTTCTCCACTCAGGAGGCTCCTCCGGCCACGGCTTCGCCCCACACCTTGCCGGGGGTTGCGACTTGCTCCGAGCTTTTCCTTTTCCATCTGGTTGAGAGAGGAGGGTGGGATCAGCAGGGAGGGGAACGTGAGTCCCCCAAGGTTGGAGCTCCGGGCTGTGATCCAGGGAAAGGGCTGGAAGATCCCTGTGTCGGGCACTGACCTGGCAAGCAGGACCCCCTCCAGGGTCAAAGATCTCTCTTTAGCAGGAGAAGCCTGAGCACATTTTTTCTGAAGTGAAGATGAAAAATGTTTCTGTTTCTCTTGGGATCCTATCAAGCTGGAATTAATACATGGAAAACGATCAAGATTTTAAGATCATAAAACGCAGGGACTTGCTTCTGAGCTCCTGGGTTTAAAGAGAGGCACTGGGAATGATCCTTAATGATGTTTTGTAGGGATTATTAATAAATCAGACTTTCCGTAAACAACACTCTGTTTTACCCTATTGCTATGAGAGAAAGAAAAATAAATGAAGAAATGAAGAAAGAAAGAAGAGAGAAGAAGGAAAAAGGAGGGAAAGGGAAGGGAAGGAAAGGGAAAAGGGAGAAGGGAAAAGGGAGAAGGGAGAAGGGAAAAGGGATGATTAAAATGTGATTTCCTGATTCTGAATCAGGCACAAAGACTGATGGAGCTACTGGCCAAATGAGCAACAGGCAGGCGCTAAATGGACGCAAGAGCTCTCACCCCGCAGGGTTGGATATCAGGGGGTTTCACTGCCCCTAAACCCCCTGTTGAGATAAACCCCCAAATCCCAGAGAGTTCCTGGCATGTGATGGGATTTGGAGAGCTTAAGCCATCCCGGCTGTCACCCCCTGAGCTGGATGGGCGCTGCCTTTCCAAGACAGTTTTAGGGATGCTCCCAGGGCTGGTTTCCTCTGGGAAACCTCCAGGAGGGTTAGGTGCCTCCTGGGTCTTGTTACCGGCCTTCGGAGCGAGGTCATCCCATGCTTGGGAATGCCAGGAAATCCAGCCTGCTGTGGCAAGCAGAGCACTCGCACGGCGACCTCTCTGCCTGTTGTCACCAAATAACCATTAATTACAGCCGTCTCCTTCTGTGATAAAACATCACCGTGACAGAAGCATCTGTCTCCTGACACTAAACACAAGGGTTGCTCACGGAACCCGCTATTCCCAAGACATTCCAGCCACCCTGGTCTCTGGATGAAGGATAAATTGGATGTTTGACCTATTTTCTCCCAAATTGAAGATGAGGACCTCACTGGTAAGAAGGAATTTTGGCTCATGACTCCAGCAGGGTTCTGTTAAGTTGGTCTTTTATTGCAGAGGCGTCCCTGAAAACTACCAACTATTACAATTCAACCTCAAATGCCTTGTGAAAAGTATTAGAGTGGTGACGTCTGGAGAAAGACCCAGAAGTTTCAGTCAGGTATCAAACGACAAGTTAGATTTAACTTTCCTACCCTAGGAAGAGTGGTACAAAATGGCATTTTCTTCTGAAAATAACAAGGGGGTGGAATTTACCCCACAGGAGCAGGACAAACACGTCTGCAAAGCTCGTGATGAGTGATGTTACACACGGCTGCTGAGCTCCAGCTAGGCAGGAGCAGCCTCCTCCAGTGCAGATAAGCAGCCCGTCCAAAACTCAAGCAAGTAATGCAGTTTTTCAGGGCTTTTGCTTAGTTGGAGCCAAGCAAGAGCCACCCCAGCTCCTGCACCCTGGCTATGACTAATGCACAGACACAGACACAGCACTGCGGACATGAGGGTCTCCTGTGGACATGAGGGTCTCCCGGTGCAGCAGGATGCAGCGGAAGATTGATATGAGGTAGAGTAGAACAGAGTTAGAACGGAATTCCTCAGCTGAAAGTGTAATCATGGTTATTTCTCCTTTTCCAGTCTTTAAAATGGATAATATATGTGACTATAATCAGAATCAGCCTCCAGCTGGGCTCTTGCTTGTGGGTTTACTCATCGGTTCTGGCCCGCGGCTGGTTTTTCAGACCTACCACGGTCCAGATAAGAGCTGCTGCTCTGCCAGGCCCTGCTCTCTGCAGCTACACTGTGCAGGACCAGGCTACATGCGCTGGGAACCTGCTGAAAAGAAACATTCTGGGCAAACTGCACAAAAAGCGCAACGAGGTGATACAGGCTCCGGCTCGGCAAACTGCGGCGTGGGAAGGAGCTCAATGGCCTTTTCCAGCTTGTGCCAGGGAGTTTGGGAGCACGGCGCTCTCAGGGACGCATGTGCAGCTCTATGCCAGCAAATAGGGCCTGATTGCTTTTGCAGGAGCTGCTTTTGGCTTATTTACACTGTGGGATGAGTGTCATTTCCAGGAAGATCTGGTTATTCTTCCCGTTGTCTTTTGGAAAGAGGTAGGTAGCCTTGGAGAAAGGCTGAGGGACACTTCAAAGACAGAGCCTCAGGCGGGACTGCAATCCTTCCTCTGGAGTTGGAATAGCAAAAAGGATATGAGGAAAAGAGAGAAAAATTCAAATGAAAAATGAAACACATTCTTTTGGCAACGGTAATTGGAACAATTAATCAAGAATGGTGGTAAATGACCCTTTGGGGAGGCAGAGGAGGAGAGGATCTGCTCTTCCAGAAAGCAGAGACTCGGGCTGATCCCTTTGGGTGCAGCTTGGGCAGAGCAGGATGGTACAAGAAAGGATCTTCCGCTGTGTGACACAATCCCAAGGCTGCTTCCATGCTGTGTCACCCAGGAAAACCCCTGTCCGGCTTCTCCAGACTCCACGAGAGCGGGGCCACCCCGTGCTCTGCGTTTACAGCGGCTCCGGGGAGCAGATCGCCAGGCTTTGGCTTTGGGGCTGTTAGTTCCAGGAAAAAGAATGAGTGCTTAGGTTCATTTTTCCACGGCTATTAATGGAAAACCCCATTGCAATAATACGTGCAGGGAGGTTACAGTTTTGTTCTCCAGCTCCGCAGCCCATCAGCAGAAACCTGTGAGCCTGGGCTCACTCAAGCAATAGGTTCTTCTTAACCTCCGTGTGCTTCTGAGCCTGCAGAAAGGGGAGTCACCAAGCAAGCAGGACACACATTTAGTCTAAAATAGACTAAAAAAATAATAATAAAAGAAAAAGCGAGTGGATTTTGCAGCTCCTCACGACCCTGCTAACGGCTGAGTTAATTGCAAGCACGACTGGTGCCCAGTCGCTGGCGGTTAACACTGAAATATGTCGTGCACTTGGCTTGCCCTAAGTCACTGGCAACACGGGGTAAGACACAGGCCACCACTCAGCACCTGCAGGAACTTTTTGCAATCCCAGAGGAAACAACAACCTCGCAGCATGCAAATAAAAAGGGCCTAAGGGCCTAAAGGGCCAAACCTGCAGCATCCGAGCACGTGCCCAAGAGATTCTCCATAGGAGCAACAGGACTTAAAAGTGCCCCATGTGCAGCCCAAAGTCCATCCTTTGCAGAATTGGGCCTTTCTCAAGGAATGGTCATTGGAGATGAATGACTGATATAATCCAGAACGGTCAGCTGAATTCCTTAGGCTGTATAAAACACTCACAGTGAAGCCTGAAATCATTAATCTGAGGTTTTGGCATTTCACTGCAATATAAAAATATTAGTGTGATGGTAGGTCAGAGAGGAGTTTTGTAAGCTTTTGTTGAAAAACAGGGCTTTTCTGCCGTGAAGATTCATGCAAGCTGGCTGTAAACTGCTCTTATTTCATGTTCTGTTTATATTAAGATCCATTTTTATGTTACCACATGCACACACACATACACATCCATTCTTCCCTTTATTGTAGCAACACTTGTGATTACTTAAATAGGGATATTTTAATACATTCCATAAGCCTGTCATCCTGTCACAACTAACCACTGTCTGTCCCAGGACCATCTCACTGAGATCTAACAAGACTTGAGCTTAAGTCACTTGATCTGGAACAAACTCCTCTACCTGCATTTTGCCTAAGTTAGGCAGGATATGTCTTTATCCATAATTACACATGACTTTGCCATACCTCCTCTCTCTATATACATAAATGTATATATATACACCTATATCTATACCTATATATACACACACAAAATGCAATGCAACTAATCCACTACAATAACAATTTAGAATATAATCTGCTCCCAGATTGAGCTCTTCCAAGCCAAGCCTGAAACACATGGCAAAAATCTCCCCCTAAATTCCTGACGGAACAATGTTTACCATGGAAATCCAGCTGACAACTTTGAAGTGACACTAGTTAATTATTTGAATCCTGTGTTTAGCGAGCACTTACCCTAATAAGCCTTAGTCCATTATAGAAGCCATAAGGTTTTCTAAAATATTAGTATATAATATATATTTAAATCATCCCTGTCTGATGATGTTTTGAATGTAAAAATAACCTCATTAAGGCTGACAAAAATGCCAACCTAGTCTTTCGAAAATGTGAGAAGACCACAGGAATCCCATGTGACTCTGACTTCCTCGCTTATTGGAACCAGCTGGGGCTGTTGCTAACCCCTGAGCATTTCCAGGTTTGCCTCCAAACCCAGAATTTCACAACCTCCTCGTGCACCCCAGCCTCTCCGGCCGCACGGAACACGGATCCCGAGCGTCCCGCTCTTTTCTGTGACACAGGATGCGCTTTCCCGAGCAAATCCTTCCAAACCAGAGCGATCCCTTGACTTCAACAGATCGAGCCAAGGTTTGGCAGAAGTTTATCCTTTAATATGACAACTGTTACGGTTGGAAAAAAAAAAAAAAGCTCAATTTTGGGGCAAATCTGTCTTTCTTACTGTATCGGGCAGTTAGTTCCTCTGACAACAGTATCTTTTGCAGTGAGGAAACAGTCCTAGTCCAAGGCATTTAAACCTTGATTAAAGGGTTCAGAGCATGAACAGACAAGGGGCCAAGAGAAGGGACAGCCTGAGGTCACGCAGGGAAGGAGGACAGCAATAATCCCACATGCAGCGTGTATAAACTGCAAGTCTGCTAGTCCCTGTCCTCGAATCTATGTCTTGTTGCAGCCCAACGTGCAGTTCTCAGGGCAGGAGCTCTGTCTGCATGATCTGCCCGGTACCTGCGTGGGCTGCAGCAGATTAGCAATGAGGCAACGTGACGTCTGAAGCTCGATCCATGTTGCACTCGATGCAAGAAATCTTTCTGAACAGCTCAGCTCATGTGCTGGCAGCGGATAAAGTAACTGATTATAGCAAGGGATTGCTTATATATGAAAATGATGTAATCCTGGGCTCGAGTCCAATCCCTTTGCAGGCTCCAAAGCAAACAGAGATTCCTTTCGGTTACTTTTCATCTGGCTTCATATTTTTATGTTGACCAAGTGGGTGAATTAAGGTGTCCATGTGACGACATCAAAGCTTTGAAATCTGCTTCCCTCTTTTATGCAAGAAGGAGAAACAAGGGGTTGCAAAGCGCTCTCAGAGCAGCTCCTCCTTGTAGCTTTTAGGAACATCATATGATCAAAGGCTCCTCTCTGCAAATTTTAGATCATCAGGCATAAATATGACCTGCAAGGCCTTGAATATTCACCTAGCCCTTCCCCGAGGATGTGCTGTATGCTGGGTTTGCACATGGTATCGGGGCTGCAGTTTCCAACCAGCTGTGCCCCTGCCTTGAAGTCACAACTCCGGCTAGAAGATGCTGATCCCAGCTCTGAGCGGCTCCCTTTGGTGCCAAGTTGGGAAGGGCACTCCTGTACCTGCCCCTTCTGAGGAGAAAAACACAGGAACAAACCCAAATTCGCTGGCAGACAGCTATGAAATCCCCCAAACTGCTGCTCTGGTTGTTGCAAGCTGGACAGATGTCAAGAACCCTGTCCCAGGTCGGAAGGATGACATGAGGAAGGGATTATTCAACTTCAGCTTATTAAACGTCTACTTCAGAGGATGGGTTGAGCCGCTCTCATTGAGATAGCGGTGAAAAATCTCTGAGTTTTTACATTACTTAAGAAAGTAAGGTATGTGAAACTAAATAATAATAATATTAATCATAATAATAATCCAGGTCCCAGGGAATGTGTGCAGCAAGGCAGGAGCTGATCCAGCTACCTCAGAGCCTAACCCGGTGCTTGAAAGCTGCTTTCTTCTCCCAACTTAAACTCAAAGTAGGGAAACGAAACCACCCCGCAGCTCTGCTGCTGAGGGGAGGGAAAAACCCTCCGTAATTCCCCCATTTCAGCTGTGCAGACTGAGGAGTGTCACTGCCATGTCAGTGTTTTACAGTGGGTTCTCTGGCCTGTCCCCTCGGCGGTGACATCCCCTGGCCGTTCTGTCACTCCTCTAAAGGGCTAAACAAACTGCTCCCTCCAGTCCCCAAGTTCCAAGCATGGCAGGAGTGTTGGCTTTTAGAAAAGGGGAGCGATTAGGCACAGAGTTTTGTCTACACAAGGAGAACAAATATTCCAAGAGTGGTCTAACCCCATAGAGGGATTCTCTTTCACATGGAATCGTCTTGCACCCAACTTCATAGCACAGCAGAACCACACAGAGCTGCATTTCCTTGGGCTCTGGATCATGGGACACCTACCTGGGTTAATGCTCCTGTTCTTTATGGTGGCAGGATGCAGAACTATGTGTTTAAGAGATATAGGACCGAGCAGGGAGTCTGCTCACAGTTGCACTAATACAGATCACTACTAACGTGACTGGCTTCAATTAAACTGCTCTGGATTTTCCCTAGAGTCAATGGAATAGGTATCTTTCTCATAACATAATCTGAGCTCCTCGCACACAAACTTATTCAAAGAATAGGCATTCTTCAAACCCTGATTTCTGTGGAAAAAATTCACAAAAGTTGCCAGGTCCTAGCAACTAAGCAAAGACATTTCAGTAAGTTTTCCCCACGAAGCAAGAAAATATTAAAATTTCTATTCACGAGAATTCACTGGTCCTGCAGTCAATGGAAAACCTTATAGAGAGCCAAACATTATAGGACTATGCTTCTCCACCAACAAAAACTGCTTTTGTTGTTTCATATCCTGTTCAGTCTCCTGACAAGGATACACACGGTTACTTATGATTTGGGCCAAATATATTCCCCAAGACACTTTGCTGATTTATGTCAGACGTGTGTAAATTGGCCATGTAGATTCCTAATATATACCTACATTTTTTCACCATGAGGGTAGTCAAATTGAAACAAGGGCTGTGAGTGTGTGCAATGATTGAGGAAGCATCAGACATTTAATCCCACTCAAAAGGAGGAGTTAACACTTTCTAGGAGAGATCTAGCTCTACAGAATCCCACCACCAGAGACAGCACAATTCCTGCTAAGTGATGTTAGTACATTCTCTTGGACAGTTTCTTTTCCTGCCCATAGCACACACAAATGTATAAAATTTTGCTATCCTTTTTCATAAATGTGAACAGAGATTTTACAAGAAATATATGGGAATACTTCCTCTCCCAGAGCAACTCCAGTTCTCATTCTGCAAACCCTGCTCTGTAACAATGCTGATGAAATTTAAATTGAGGTGGCAAAGCATAAACTCTTCATGTATTTTCAGAGTTTCGTTCTGGAATTTAAACTTGAATGAATGAATGAATGAATGAATGAATGAATGAATGAATGAATGAATGAATGAAAAATCTGGCATTCATCAGTACTAATTACATAATTGATGTGAAATGGTGGTAATACATAAGAGCAGGAATGCACTGGGCTCTTAGGTGGGTGTTTTTGTCACAGAACTTTCACACTTGCAGCTCTTAGTGTGAAACTGCACGACAAACAAAGCTGATGAGAGATGTGGCTGCATTTTTGTTTCTGACATGTCATGAGTATCTGCCTCGGCAGGGGAAGAGGTTCAACCCTCCTGTTCCCCTTGGAAAGGGGGTCAGGAACTTTGGTGGGGTGTATTTTCCCCATGCAGAAGGCACAGTACCTTGTCTCCTGGCTGCGGGCGCATCACGGACACTCGGTCGTAGCCTTTCCGCAGCAAGACCCAGAGAGCATCCAATTTCCCCTGCAATCAAAGGAAATACAGTGTGTAACCCAGTGGGAGAAGGCACATCCATTTTTGGATCCTCATTTGCACCCATAATTGACGCTGTCCTTCTCTCAGATGGACTAAGGATCTGGCAAGTTTCTTGAGAAGCTTTTAGACTTGTCATGATCCTTGGATTATTTGCACTGACCTTTCAACTGTTGAAACGATATTTTGAAAGGGGGAAAATCCAGCTGGCATCACACTAAGGAGCAGCAGCAGCAAATAAGAATAATAATAACAATTATAATAACAATCTTTTAAGTGTAAGTAGCCGCATTTGGCAGCAGATAAAGCCCTGGGGCATTTCAAGCAGCAATCCATCAATTCTCATTTAACAGTTGTGTACCTACTAAATAGACATTATTTTGGGGAGTGGATGCAAGGGGTAGAAAACCCTTTGCCTCCATCAGAATAGCTGGCAAAAGGCAGGACACTCCAGGCAAAGAAGGTGGCCCTTGTGTTGCATGGAGGGATGGAGGGCTGTTGGGACTGACTCTAAAATGTGAATTTCTTGGCTTTTTGTCAGATTCAAACCATCTTGGTTAAGTGTTGCTGATTTGAATTCCTTACTTTCCTCCTTTCACATGTTTTCCTTTTAAGTAGCTTGTTACATGCATATTTATCTGCCTTCCAGAGCGATATTTCAAGGAGTCTGTTGGGGCAGATGGAAATTTAATATGTGCTTTAACTGAATGCAGCGAGTGCATTTGGAGCAGGGGGACAAAGGGAAAATTTCAGCTGAATATCAGGAGACATTTCCTATGGGTGAGGCCTGTGAGTCTGGGAAATATTCCCCCCGACAAGTGGTGGAAGCCTCTGTGTTATTTTAAAAACCAGACTGGAAAAAGCAGCGCAGGACAGACTGGATTTGGCTCTTCTGCTTCGGCTGGAAGTGCAGAGCCCATGAGCTAACAGGCTCCCCTCTGCCTCCCTCTGCTCCATGAGAGCTTCCCTGGATAACACAGTGCAAATCATCTTCCTCGGCTCATGTCTCCTGGATAGAGATTTCTGCCAAGAGGCCTGAAGGGTTTTGCCAATTTTGCTCATTCCTTTTGCTCAGGAAGAGCAAGAGCAGGACCTCTGCTTCATAGGAGTGAAGCCCTGATGCTGATGAGTGCCCAGGGTTGTACTTGGGGAAGGCTGAAGTTGTTCTGTCTTCCTGAGTGAGCTCCAGTAAGGGTGTGGGAGTGATTCCTGATTAGGTAAACTCTCATCTAGAGACAGATTAAGGCTGCTAAACACTATCCATATGTGGAACATCCCAATGTCAGGGAATATTTGGACACAGGGTCTTGGACTGGACCTGTGCTTATGCTGTGTGGAGTGTGGATGGTGGAAAGGAGATTTTCTAAAGGAACTAAGGACAAATATCACCCAAGAGATGCTCATACTCCCCTTTAAAATTGGATTCCTGCTGCTATGAACTAAAAGCTGTTCCTAGGCAGAGCTGGGACTGAACTTGAACCCAGCATTCGTTGAATCTTTCCTCCAAGCCTCCCTTGAACTCTGGAAAAGGTCCAGCTGGGACACAGATCTGCAACCAACTTTCGACTCCTCTGTTTAGGACTGACTTCCTCCCATGCAGAATCAGTTCTGAAAATTAGCTGACAGGCTCCCGAGGCTGCAATCCAGCAGCGTAACCTGTCAAAGGGAGGAAATCATTCCAAGGGGAAGGGACAGAGCTCCCGGGTACCTCCTCAGACAGCCGTGGATTCCAGCTGCTGAGCACATCTGTGTGCCCGAATCCGTGCAGCTCTGCGCTAACTCCTACCTGCTCCTCAGTCCTCAGCTCTGTGCCCTGCCTCTCAGTGCAGCTCTCAGCTGGATGAGGTCCCAGCAGGAATGGAACTTCCCCGGATAAGGCTAGTGTGTTTTATACATGATTTGCACTGATGCAGACAGCAGTGCACTTAGGAGCGAGGGAGCAGCTTGGCGAGCTGGTGCTTAGTGCATCCCCACTCCGAACTGAAAGCGCTTGACTCTATAACCTGTCCCTCTGCGAGAATGAACAACCTTCCTGAACACATGTTGAAGTCATTATGATCATAACGCAATTGCAAATGATTTTTTGGTAGGCTATGTTTATAAGATGATAATCTTTAAGGGGGAAAAGAGAGAGGGCATTGGACCAAGCTTATGAACAGGCTCATGTTTCCGGATCCTGCGGAAACCACTCGTACTCCCCTGAGCACCCTTGCCATTTCCATCGCTGAATCTGAACCAGCTGCAAGATCAATGAATGAGGAGGGCCACAACACGTGACCTGCCTAAATCCCTAGGGACACGGCTTGGAGCTCGCCGGGAAGCAGGCACGGTGCTGCAGACCAGGCTGCACTGCACTCAAAGTGCCTTCACTGCAAAACGTGGCTTAGTAGAGCTCCTATCTGTGGCACCTCTTGGCCAAACACTCCGGATCTTCCTTAAGTAAAACTACTCTGACAGTCTCTTGAGAGGAGAAGTTCCTGGAGAGTCGTGAGTTTTTGCTTTGGGTGTGAACACAGGGATGCAGGGAGTATCCTAAGCAGTGCAAAGCCAGGCAGGACTTACCTTGATTGGAGAGTACCACTTCCGAGGAGAGGAGGGCCTGCGCATGTTGTTCCCAAGATTCCTGGGCTCGGGGAACTCGTATTCCTGCTCCGGCATCTTGACTCGGGCGTTCTTGGCTTTCTCCAGCTTAGCACCTTCTTCCGTGGAGCCCTTTTCACCCCAGCGCACCTGCAAACAGCAGCGTCGGGGCGTTATATATATACAGGCTGCCCAGAGAGGTTGTGGAGTCTCCTTCTCTGGAGATCTTCAAACCCGCTTGGACGCAGCCCTGTGCCACGTGCTCTAGGTGACCCTGCGTGTGCAGGGGTGGGACTAGATGATCCCTAAGGTCCCTTCCAACCTTAAGCATTCTATGATTCTATGATTATAAGAGCAACTGCTGTAGAGAGCCACATTCCTGCTATAACTGGATCCCAGCCTGCATTTTCCTATGGTCTAGATCCCAGGTGAAGAGTGGGGCTCTTTCTAGCCTGGATCCCAAACCCTGGTCATTTCCTTCTTTGTGGTCAAGGAGAAATGTGTAAGTGGAGGAGCCTTTTGGAAAAAATTGTAAAAATACTTGTAATTTGTACTGCAACAATGCCCAGATATCCCTAACACAGACCAGGATCCTGCTGCACTGGCAGAAGAAGGTCTGAAACCTAAGGAGTCTATGCTTGGCTCTCAAATCTTCCTATATAAAACAAATTTTGGCTCAGATGTACAGGAGAGCCTAAAGAAGACCGTGCCTGTCCCCTATGTCTCTTTTTGGGTAAATTGCAGGTGGGTATCATGGCTCAGTTTACACAGGAGTCTTTCTGACCCACGTGCTGGTGAGCATTTACCTCCATCCGCTTGATGCCACCAACTCCTCGGCCACCATAGTAAGAAGCATCTACTGTTGGCCACTTCTTCTTTGGAAGGCCGTCATCGTCTTCCTCCTGCAGAAGAGCAGGTTGCACTGTTAGGAAGCATGGGCAAAGGCAATAAGGGATAAAGAGTCACAGCTCACGTGGTCCTCGGAGCCTGCTAGGCCAGGAAGGGCTCTGCTCTCTCGCTGGTTGTTTTCCAGGGGTTGTACACTCATGAAAAGAAAATGCTGCATGATATAAACAAACCACCACTTGAAAGGTGCAGTCCAGCTCCAGCAAGAAAGTGTGTTGGCCTCTTAAAGAAGAGACTGTCTTTCATCATCTTTAAATTCAAAAGAAATTGTTTCCAAGTTGCAAAATCAGAGAAGCAGCAGCCAAAACAGCCCTGAGCACAGCTCAAGAGCCGGGGTCTTGGGGCTGCAAGGCCCGTGGCTCTTCTAGCATGAGTGATGGTGGCAGGGACCCTTTGCCATCCTCTCCCTCCCCATTGCTTGAGATTAGGAAGGAAGAGCTGTTGCTGTAACGGGTGTTTATTGAATCCCAGCTCCCCATGCTGGAGGAATCATCCAGGACCCTCCGAAATCCCCGTATTGTCCTTGGGGTTTGACAGAACGTAGGGAAAAGCCGGAGAGCAAAGGGGTGAGTTGTTGGAAATACCCCCTGACGTGCAGGTGAACTGCCCCAGGGTGAGGGAACAACACGGAAAGGAGCTTGGCCAGGGGAGGTGACAGGTCTAATGGGGACAGAACAGTCTAACAGCAAAGTTAGACAATTAGCTCTTATAATAAACTTCTGCCCCTGATGGCGAGGAAAAGCTATTGGCTTTTTTGAGCTCACACCTGCAGAGAAGTCTGGATTTAAATATCTTTTAAATGACATCTAAATTCTGTAAAAAATTGAATATCGTTTATGTACAGCAGGTAGAAATCTGTGGGACGTTACATAAGCTCAAGCATATCCAGGATCCTGACCTTCATGATGGCATTCGGATATCTCCCAATTAATTAAATCAAGGAAGTATCCCTGAGTTTATTCCAAATGGGCCTGGCTAAGGTGCTAGAGAATATATCCTATAAAACTTTGCACTGATCCCAGTCCTGAGTGATATAGTTCCTTCCTAATTGCTACAGTTCAGGCAAAGCAGAACTGGCAAAGCAGAAAAGCAGAATTCATAGGAAACATGAAGTATTTCCTGTGAAAAAATGTGGAGAGAAATGAAAAATGGTCTCTCTCTCTCATTTTCTTTCTTTTATTTTTCACAGGGATTTGGCCAAACTCCAAAACTTAGTAGCTTCCCCAAACTGGAAAAGCCCAAAATACTTTGAAATTGAACTCCCTGGTAGGAAAACTGAAAGACTGGGGAGAGAGAAAAAAATCCAAGTCGAACTATACTGTCCATGTCAAACAGGACCATTTTTGTAAAAAAAACCCAAACAAACACAAAAGCTTCCATGAATTTGGCTCAAAACTTGTCCCGATTTAAAGGAAAAGTGAACAATTGAGTCATAAATACAGTGTTTTTTTCCCTCCTAGCTGACCTCTCTCTTTCTTTCTCTGCTTTTCTTTCTCTTTGCTGCAACCTAAGAACTTAATATCTCTGCATGAAGTTTTCCATGAGGACTTTTTTTAAAAAAGAAGAACTGGAATCAAAGCCATCTAAATATTTTCCTTCAGCAATTCTCTTTCTTCAGCTCAGCATAGACTGGACTTCTCACAACAGGAAATGCCAGGGTTTAGGAAATCTTCCCCACAAGCCCTTAAAAGCCCTGCAAGTCACTTCAAGCTAAGATAGGAGTTCATCTGCCAGACAAACAACAGAAACACGCACCAAAAAGCATCGGTGGACGCTGGAAAAACAAGGCAGTCACAAGCTTTCTTTGGGACGAGGCTGTTTACGTGTTTTGAAGGGCACGGGAGGTTTTGCAATACAAGCAAGAAAAACACCAGGGCTGGCCCACGCGCTTGGCAAACGGGCTAACGGCACACGTGAGCGGTTAAAGGAACTGGAAATGTGGGGTCAGGGTGGGGAGAGAAGGAGAAGGGGAAGGGGAAAGGGAAGGGGAAGGGGAAGGGGAAGGGGAAAGGGAAGGGGAAGGGGAAGGGGAAGGAGAAGAAGGAGAAGAAGGAGGAGAAGGAGAAGGAGGAGAAGGAGAAGGAGAAGAAGGAGGAGAAGGAGAAGGAGAAGAAGGAGGAGAAGGAGAAGAAGGAGGAGAAGGAGAAGGAGAAGGAGAAGAAGGAGAAGAAGGAGGAGAAGGGGAAGGGGAAGGAGAAGGAGAAGAATCATAGAATCATAGAATCATAGAATGCTTAGGGTTGGAAGGGACCTCTAGAGATCATCTAGTCCAACCCCCCTGCATACGCAGGGACACCTAAAGCACGTGGCACAGGACTGCATCCAAGCGGGTTTTGAAGATCTCCAGAGAAGGAGACTCCACAACCTCTCTGGGCAGCCTGTTCCAGTGCTCTGTCACCCTCACTGTTAAGAAATTTTTCCTTAAGTTCCTATGGAATTTTTGATGTTTCAGTTTCCGGCCATTTCCTCTAGTCCTATCAGTGGCCACCACTGAAAAGATACCATGACCGTCCTCTGCACTCCCTCCCTTGAGGTATTTATATACACTGATTAGATCCCCTCTCAGCCTTCTCTTCTCCAGGCTGAACAGGCCCAGCTCCCTCAGCCTCTCCTCATAGGGCAGATGTTCCAGGCCCCTGATCATCCTTGTGGCCCTGCGCTGGACTCTCTCCAGCAGCTCCACATCCCTCTTGTACTGTGGAGCCCAGAACTGGACACAGTACTCCAGATGCGGCCTCACCAGGGCTGAGTAGAGGGGCAGGATCACCTCCCTCGACCTGCTGGAGACGCTCTTCTTAATGCAGCCCAGGATCCCATTGGCCTTTTTGGCCACGAGGGCACACTGCTGCCTCATGGTCAACTTGTCGTCCACCATGACACCCAGGTCTTTCTCCGCAGAGCTGCTCTCCACAAGCTCAGTCCCCAGCCTGTACTGGTGTCTGGGGTTATTCCTCCCCAGGTGCAGGACCTTGCACTTGGCCTTGTTGAACTGCATGAGGTTTTTCACCGCCCAGTTGTCCAGTCTGTCCAGGTCCCTCTGGATGGCAGCACAGCCCTCTGGGGTATCAGCTACTCCTCCCAGTTTGGTATCATCAGCAAACTTGCTGAGGGAGCACTCTGTGCCTTCATCCAGGTCATTGATGAATAAATTGAACAGGACTGGACCAAGGACTGACCCCTGGGGGACCCCACTAGCCACAGGCCTCCAACTAGACTCTGCACCGCTGATCACCACTCTCTGGGCCCTGCCATCCAGCCAGTTCCTAATCCATCTCACTGTCCACTCATCTATCCCACACTTCCGGAGCTTGCCCAGGAGGATGTTGTGAGGGACGGTGTCAAAAGCCTTGGTGAAGTCGAGATAGACGACATCCACCGCTCTCCCCTCGTCTATCCAGCCGGTCATTTCATCATAGAAGGCTATCAGGTTAGTCAGGCAAGATTTTCCCTTGGTGAATCCATGCTGACTACTCTTGAGCACCTTCTTGTCCTCCATGTGCCTGGAGACAACGGCCAGTATGAGCCGTTCCATCACTTTTCCGGGGACGGAGGTGAGGCTGACTGGCCTGTAGTTGCCTGGGTCCTCCTTCTTGCCTTTTTTGAAGACTGGCGTGACATTGGCCTTCTTCCAGTCTTCCGGCACCTCCCCCGTTCTCCAGGATCTTTCAAAGATGATGGAGAGCGGCTTAGCTATGGCATCTGCCAGCTCCCGCAGCACTCTGGGGTGCATCCCATCAGGGCCCATGGATTTGTGGGTATCGAGGTTCCTTAGGTGCTCTCTGACCCAATCTTCCTCTACCCAGGGCAAGTCTTCCTCTCCACCCGCTTCTTCTCTTGCCTCTAGGGCCTGGGGCTCTAAAGGGCTGCCCTTGGTAAACACCGAAGCAAAGAAGGCATTGAGCAACTCTGCTTTTTCTGTGTTATTTGTAACCAAGGTGCCCATCCCGTCCTCCAGCGGACCCACGTTCTCCCTGATCTTCCTTTTGCTGTTAATGTATTTGAAGAATTTTTTTTTGTTATTTTTAACGTCCCTTGCCAGCTTGCCTTCCAGACGTGCCTTAGCTTTCCTTGTCGCATCTCTGCACTCCCTGACTACGTTCCTGTATTTCTCCCAGGGGGCCTGTCCTTTTTTCCACATTCTGTATACCGCTGCCTTCTGCTTGAGCATTGCCACAAGCTCCCGGCTCATCCACGCAGGTCGCCTGCCCCCTCTGCCTCCCTTCCTACACACAGGGATGCACTGCTGCTGGGCGTGGAGGAAGTGCCGCTTGAAAACTAACCAGCTCTCTTGGGCCCCCCTGCCTTCTAGAGCACTAGCCCATGGGATTCTACCGAGGAGGTCTCTGAAGAGGCTAAAGTTGGCCCTCCTGAAGTCCATCGTCGCAAGGCTACTTACAGCCCTGCCTCCTCCTCGTTGAATCCTGAACTCCACCAACTCATGGTCACTGCAGCCGAGGCTACCCCCCACCTTAACATCTCCTACTAGGCCCTCCCTATTTGATAGCACGAGGTCCAGTAGCCCACCTCTCCTCGTCGGCTCCTCCACAACCTGCGTCAAAAAGTTATCGTCGACGCTCTGCAGGAACCTCCAGGACTGCTTATGCCTGGCTGTGTTGTCCTCCCAGTTGATGTCGGGGTAGTTGAAGTCCCCCATGAGAACCAGGGCCTGTGACCGTGAGGCAACATCCAGCTGCCTATAGAAGGCCTCATCAACTTCCTCGTCCTGGTCAGGTGGCCGGTAGCAGACACCCACCACAGTGTCTCCCACATTAGCCTGCCCTCTAATCCTTACCCACAAGCTCTCAACTCGCTCATCCTCGACTCCCAGGTTGAGCTCCATGCATTCCAGTTGCTCTCTCACATAAAGAGCAACTCCACCACCTCGCCTTCCCAGCCTGTCCTTCCTAAAGAGCACATAGCCTTCCATGGCAGCGCTCCAGTCGTGCGAGCTGTCCCACCACGTCTCTGTGATTCCGATGAGATCATGACGCTGGGACCGCACACAGATCTCCAGTTCATCCTGCTTATTCCCCATGCTTCGCGCATTGGTATACAGGCATTTCAGGGAAGCAACAGAGGCCACAGGTTTCCCAGGAGGGGTGAAAGAGGACCCTCCGTGATCATTTCCTATCCTCACTTCCCCACTACCATACTCCCGCTGGCCGCCATCTGACCTGGGCTGTGCGGTACCGCTTGCCGCGTCAGTGTGCCACTCCCCTTCCCCCTTCTTGCCTAGTTTAAAGCCCTCCTAACCAGGTTGGCCAGCCTTTTTGCAAAGAGACGTGTGCCCCTCTTGCTAAGATGAGTACCATCGTTCCCCACTAGCTGTTGGTCATCAAACAGAGACCCATGGTCGTAGAAGCCGAAACCCTGTTGCCAGGTCCAGCGGCACAGCCAGTTGTTTAGCTGCCATATTCGCCTTCTCCTCCTTGAGTCCATTCCCCTCGTTGGCAGAATGGAGGAGAACACCACCTGGGCACCTGTACCTTTGATGGCCATCCCTAGGGCTCTGAAGTCTTGCTTGACGTCCCTCATTTTCCCCATGGCATCATTAGCACCCACATGAATCAATAGTAGAGGATAATAGTCCGACTCCTGAACTATTCTTGGGAGTCTTTCTGTGATATCCTTTATTTTGGCCCCAGTCAAGCAGCACACCTCTCTGGATGAGGGGTCCGGTCTACATATCGGTGCCTCTGTGCCCTGCAGCGTGGAGTCACCCACGACGATCACCCGCCGCTTCTTCCGGGTGCTCCTTCTCACTTTAGGGGGAGCAGCCTTGCTGCTTGGATTAGACTGCCCCTCTGTAGAGATCCCCTTAGACAGGTCTTGGTTCAAGGCCTCCTCTATCTGATTCACATGTTCCAGGGCCTCGTACCTGTTGAACGTGGTCACCGGTGGAGGTGAGGTGGGCTGTGGAGGGGATCTTCTGCCACCTCGAGTGGGGACCCGTTTCCATTGTTGGTCGTCCCTGGAAACTGTTAAGTCCACCCCCTCTACCCTAGGGCAAGAGGGCACTGGACTTTCTGACTGAATTGGGGAGTTCTGAGGGTCGCTTTCCTGGGAAGACTGCAGGATGCAGCTCCACCAGTCGATTTCCCTTTCGCATTCCCTGATGGCCCTCAGCCTTTCTACCTCCTCCTTTAGCTCCGCCACCAGGCTGAGCAGGTCATCCACCTGCTCACACCTAAGGCAGGCTGTGCTTTCGCCACTCCCCGGTAACATGGAGAGGCCCAGGCATTCCCCGCAGCCAGAAGCCTGGACCGCTGCATGTTTCTGTGGCGGTTCAGTCTGGGTCGCCACAGTCTTCCTGGCGGAAGCTCTTAGAAGGAGGAGAAGGAGAAGGAGAAGGAGAAGGAGAAGGAGAAGGAGAAGGAGAAGGAGAAGGAGAAGGAGAAGGAGAAGAAGGAGGAGAAGGAGAAGAAGGAGGAGAAGAAGGAGGAGGAGGAGAAGGAGAAGAAGGAGGAGGAGGAGGAGAAAGAAGGAGAAGAAGGAGGAGAAGGAAGGAGCCTGTAATCCGCATCTCCAGGAAGAACCGCCCGAGAACTTCAGCTTTAACCCAGCAGCAGGATAGAAAACAGTACCAGCAAATCCAAGTGCATTTAAGGATGCTGGAAATCGCCTGTGCAGAACTTGGCATCTTTCCACCTCCAAAATCTGCTTTAGATGGAGCTAGAGTTTCGTTCAGAAAATAGGAGGCAGGGCCGAGCTGCAGTTCAGAGGGAGAGATCCAGATCCGTAACTGCTGGATTCGGGAAAACAAAGCTCCGTGTTGAGCTCCGAGGCCAGGCCGGGCCCTGGAGGCTTTGGCCTTGACCTGAGGGAACCTCCGTGGGTAACTCAAGGACAAATCAGGCTCCACCAGGGACACCGAAACCACTCAGGGTAAGGATTCAAACTGCATTTGGCCAGATATGAAAAGTCTGGACAACTTTACCCTTCTCCCCGCCCTGATAATTATTTTCACAGTTGCTCCTGCGCTGCCTGAAGCTCCTCAGTATTCCGCTTTTCTGGAGAGCTCTGCGCGCACGAAGAATGGGAGCCCCCGGCTGCTCAGGAAGATGCGGCCACCCCTTTTCGCACCGGAGGGAATTTGGAGGGGGAATGGGATGTGCTCGCAGCCCACAGCCCTCTCCTGTCCCTGTTTTGGGCCTCGTTTCTGCATTTTGTGGCCACCTCCAGAGGCAGAGCCGTGACAGCACCTCGAGGACATCTACGCCTCTCCAGAGACATCTTCTCCCTTCCTCGGCACGTTCTGCTTATCCTGCAAACGGTCCCAGGCCTTGGATTTCTCTCCCCAGCCCCCAGGTTGCCTCTGCAAGGACTTCACTGCTGGAGATGGTCAAGTCTCAACCACGAGTTTACAAGGGAGGTTGTTGCCCCATGAGTCTTGCAGCACAAAAATGCTTCTCATCTGTTCCCAGTAACGCCCCAGCTCTTTTTCTCTTAAATGCCTGTGTCTTGAAAGGTTCCTTTTCTCTTCCTCAAAGATTTCTGCCACTCATGGTAAAAGGGGTGTAAAAGGGAAGGAAAAGTGCTGGTGTGCCACTGTGACTTGGCTTTATTTCAGGAATAACAGAATACATTTCCTGACTTGGTGCCTACAAAAAAATCAGATGAAACCCTTGCTCTGGAGTTGATTTTGCTGTCCCCCCAACAAGGTTTTTCAGGAAAACGGGAAAAGGATCTGGAAGAGATGAACAAACATGGATAAATGAGGGTGCCGGAGGCTCCCAGTGCGGATGCTGTCGGTCATTCCTCAGCTTCATGAGTGTGAGCCGTGGGCCTGGGAGGAAAAGAGGAGTTTGCAAGAGGAGCAAACTGGTTCAGGCTGAAAAAGGGTTTCATCTTCTGGCTGCTACACAGTGAGTTCAATTCCGCCTTCTCATGGTGGCCTCCTATGGAGGTGACAATCACACTGAGCACCTCATGAACGGTCCTTTCTCTCCAGGACTTTCTTGCTTTGGTGTCTGTGGGTAGGAGGACAACAGACATGAGGGTTCTGCAATTACAGGCGGGTTGGTGGCTTGGCCCTGCTGCCACGTGTGGGCTGGCTGTGGCACTTGGGTGCTAGAGCAGCACGGAAAGAGCAGGTCAGAGCCACGACGGCTCATCGGGCGGCTTTGACCCTGGCAGGCTGCAGGGAGCTCCTTCCCGCAGCAGAAAGGGCTGCAATAAGAGGAAACGAAGCTTCTGCAGGGGATTCCACCACTGCCTGGTCTCTGCCTACGGAGCAGGGAGGCAATGGGAAGAGGGGGACACTGGAGGGTTCCTGCTTACTTGGACTGCAGCAGACTCGGAGCAGGTCTCTGGCACAGGTCAGCTTGTGGACAGGAAAGTGTTGCAAGATGCAGAGTCCTCCACGGTGTCTTTTTTGATGAAGAAGAGGGGTTGAGAACCAGCTTCAGCATCCTGGTAAACCTCTGATCCGAGCTGAGTAAGGGTTACTGCAATAAGCTCAGCCTCCAGCTGATGGACACGTGAATAGAAGCAGCTGGGGTTCCTCTAGCCAGGCTAGAAAGAGCCTTCCTGTGGACTAGGGTAAAAGAATGTGGGTTTGAGCCACCATCCGTGTGTCAATCTCAGGCCAGAAAGGTGCTCGCTGGCTCCTCAAGGCATCTACCTCTTCCGATGGGCATTACCTTCATCTTTCCTGGCTGTAAGTGGAACCATGTGTCCTTCATCCAGGCTTGATCTCCTCCAGGGCCCTGTGTCATTTAAGGAGCCCGATCCCAGCAGCAAGTTGACTTGCAATTGCAAGGATAGAAATCTTTGAAAAACTGAGTAGTTGCAATTTCTGATTGAATTAATTGGGGGTTTCTGGCCAATAATGATTTCCTTCCCCACCAGTTAGTGTTTCTCCAGTATGTCTCCAAAGGCCTTAAAGCAGAATTCAATAAATCCTTGGGCAAGCTCCTAACAGCGGTGCTGCTTTCCCTTCGTTGCTACAGTCTAATGCATTCTCCTTGCAACGTAAAGATAGATGGGCCCCAGCCCCTGATTCTGCTGATGCAAGAATTCCTCCTGTCTTACTTTTGCCAAGATTTTTGAGAGCTGAAAAGAATCCTCCTGTAGCTGTAAAGCTGCTGCTTAAGGGATTAGCACTCCTTCACGCTGGGGATGAACAGTTACTAGGTTTTCTGCAGGCAGCAAAGCTAACCACGGCGTGCAAAAAAATAAATTGCAGAAAATCCAGTTCTGTTCTCTAGACCCGGCTCTGTAGTGGTAAATGAGGCCAATGAAATGCATCTTTTCAGGGCTTCTGCCGTTTTTCCCACTAGTGCAAAAATGCGAAGTGGAAGCTATAGTCTCAAGTCCCGTTAATTTCTGAAGCAGAGAGAAGCTGTGCAGGTCTGAATTTTAAACAATTTGTCATTTGGAGCTGAGGATTTGGTCCGGTCTGCTGCAACCGCTCTGTTCTGCAGCAACTTGGCTGCTTTTGCAGGACTTGCTGCCTGCAGAAAAGGCCTCCCCTGTAAATGAGGCATGTCCTCCCCCTTAGCAGAGATGCAATTTCCCCTTCCATTCCTTTGCCACTGAGCCAGCATTCCGGAATGATGTATTTTAATTGATTTCAGCAATTGAATCCCTTGGCTTGGAGGCATGTGCAATGCAGGACAGATCGTGCGCAATTTTAAGTTATTGTTTTCCTTTGCATTCGGAGGACAAATGCTGACAAAGTGGGTTTATCTACAGTCCAAACAACAGTAATGGGTGCTCAGGAGAAGGGGCAGCCGTAAGTTGACACGTCGTTCTGAGTGTTGGTGCCCTCAGCACCACGGATCCAAACGCAAATCTCCTTTGGGCCCAGGAATCTTCCCATTTTGGCTTCGGGTCTGTTTGAAAGGGACAAGGGCCACCAAGATCCAGGAGTTCTGGTCCTGGCCTCAGCTCCAGCTGCCCTGGGGTACTTCCCTGTGCTCAGACCTAGCCCGGATTCACCCTGGGAACGTGCAGAGCTCTGAGCTCTATCAGCCTCTGCCTTGGCTTGCAGCATTCCTTGAGCCACGTTTTAGGGAGAGCAGGGAACAACCTTCCACTTACAGCTGAAACAGGCAATGGATTTCTCTCCAGAGGCCAAAAGCAAAGGGAACTAACCAACCACACCACTCCGAGCACGGATATAAGTCTGCTCTCACTTACATAGCTAGGAGGAACTGATCCAAACCCCACTGAAGTCAATGGAAAAACTGCCATTGAGTTCAGAGTGCCCTGAAGCCTTTTTGATGAAATCCCATGTGCAAAACCATGCAAGCAAAGGAAGAGATTCGATGTGTGCTGCAAGCAGGAGGGAGGGAAGGTAAAAGAGGGAGGTAAAAATGGGCATATTTCTAGGGAAAATCTGCTCATTAAGTAACTGTGACGTAGCTTTAAACCTGTTAGTTGCTGGATTCGTCTAAAAAGAATGAGCAGAATTCAGCTGAACGTTTTAATATTGCTTTGCTGTCTCCTTCCTTGCCAGGGCAGCTCTTCCCATGCCCAGATGGCCGCGTTGGGCATTTCCATCTGCTCGGGATCGGGATCGCTGTCTCCGGAGCCACCGGCAAGGGCTGCGGGTTGCTGCTACCTTCACAGCAGTGAAGCCCGGAGGTCGGTGCCGTGAGTTGGTGCTTGGCTACCAAGTGTGATTAGGGAGGTTAAAACACCCAGGTCACCTACCAGGAAGGCAGCTGAGCACATTTTTGGCTTCCATTAGCTTCAAGGTTAAACACAGGCTTAAGGGTTGTCCTGCCCATGAATCACTGCTCCGAACCAAAGGACCATCTGCCTCTGTCCTCCTTCCCTCCTTGCTCCCTGGAGATACTGCAGTCATTCAAATAAATAAGGAGCAGATCTCTACCTCGTGACTAGGTAAAGCAAAGGGACCGGAGAAAGACCTGGGTGTCATGGTGGACGACAAGTTGACCATGAGGGAGCAGTGTGCTCTTGTGGCCAAGAAGGCCAATGGGATCCTGGGGTGCGTTAAGGAGAGCGTCTCCAGCAGGTCGAGGGAGGGGATCCTGCCCCTCTGCTCAGCCCTGGTGAGGCCACATCTGCAGTATTGTGTCCAGTTCTGGAGTATTGTGTCCAGTTCTGGGCCCCACAGGACAAGAGGGATGTGGAGCTGCTGGAGAGAGGCCAGCGCAGGGCTACGAGGATGATCAGGGGCCTGGAACATCTGCCCTATGAGGAGAGGCTGAGGGAGCTGGGCCTGTTCAGCTGGAGAAGAGAAGGCTGAGAGGGACCTGAGCAGTGTCTAGAAGTACCTCAAGGGAGGCAGTGAGGAGGATGGTGCTGGCCTCTTCTCACTGGTGGCCACCAACACAACTAGAGGTAATGGCGACAAACTGAAGCACCAAAAGTTCCACAGGAACTTAAGGAAAAATTCCTTCCTAGTGAGGGTGCCAGAGCCCTGGAACAGGCTGCCCAGAGAGGTTGTGGAGTCTCCTTCTCTGGACATCTTCAAACCCGCTTGGACGCAGTCCTGTGCCACATGCTCTAGGTGACCCTGCGTGTGCAGGGGTTGGACTGGATGATCCCTAGAGGTCCCTTCCAACCTTCAGCATTCTATGATTCTCTGATTCTATGACCGGAGTGAAGCACGCACGGGCCACATGAGCTACGAAGTCCCTGGTTTAGCTAAACTGCTGTTGGCTGCAAGGGCCCAGGGCTGGGGTCTGTATCCTGCCACGCAGCAAGAAAGGGAGAAAGGTGCAAAAAAGCCACGTTCCAAACGGCACGGAAACGGGGCTCACCTCGCTGTCCTCCGCGGGCGGCGGCGGCGGCTCCTTGATGATCTGCAAGGACCAAAGAGAAACAGAAGGGTAAATGCAGCTGCGTTCCTCAGCACAGCACAAACGTCCCCGGAATGATCCACAGCCAAAGCAGACCGGGACTGGAGAGGGAAATGAAGGGAAAGGCCCTGGAAGCACCACAAAGCAGCAACAACCCCCCGGCCTCCTGCTACCCAGGCCAACACTTCGTGCCTTGAACTGTCATGCCTGATTTTTCCCCTTTCAGGCTGATATATTGCACTCCCATAAGGTTTTTTTTTAAAAGAGATGTCTATATATCTATATGCATGTATGAGCACATATATATATGCAGGCACACCCTTATATATGTGCATTTGGGGCTCTCTCCCAGCATTTCCAGCTAATAAAGCAGCCAGGGTGAGGTTTTAGACTGGTCCAGGATATTCTCCATAGAAACAATTGGAGTTTATGTGGGCGTGAGGCTGTTATTTCATGCAGAAAGTTTGCATCGGAGGCTCTGCAGGCAGCTGGCCGCTCTCACCGCCCCGCATCCAAGAGCAACAGGGAGCTTTCCAAAGGGAAGGCAGTTGCATAGAGGCACGTCAAACATTTCTCCCCTACACCAGATGCAGAGCTGCTCCGGTTTGTATGCAGGCGGCCGCGGCGACGTGATGGCCCCGGGGATGGATTTTCTCCGGGAGGTTGAAGCCCTGCTGGAAGGAGGAGTTTTCCCCCTCTCCAAGGGCTGCTCCTCCACGGAGACGCTTCCCAGGAATGGGGTGCACACGTGCAGGGCTAAGAGCTGCCCTTCAAACACCAAACATCCCCGTCTGAAACAGCAACAGCTTGGTCGTTTAAATGCAGCGAGAGAAAACGACAGGCGCGCAAAGGCCCTGAAGATATAAATATTTACAACAATTCCTCTCACTCGTGTTTTTCCCTCTCTGATGAGCTCACTGTTTTTATTTTCTTCTGCAAAGCGCCAGTCATGCAATGTGGCTGTTAATGAGGAGCATGTGCCCTTGGCAGGGAGGAGATGGGGGCTGCGTCCAGCCTTTACGTCTCGGTGCGGAGCGAGGACGGCCGGAGCCCTCTGTCCCTGCCTGTCCCTGGGCCACAGCGCTCCTGGTGGCCTCAGGGGCCTTGAGGAAGCCTTGCCAGCAGATGACGAGAAATTGAAGATATCCGACCCAAAATATGCCCTGCTGGAAGTGGCCGTATTCTCTCCTCTGATAATATTCTGGTGTAGCAGCATGGAGTTTCTCTTGATTTGCATTGGCATGAAACATCAGGATAATCCGGCCAACATACTTGGTCTGGTTATGGATTTAGATGCAGCTTCTTAGCCAACAGCACTGGAAACTCTTGAGATTAAGACTTGGAAATGAAAGGATGGGTGTGATTTCCACGTACTTGTGTTCCTTCTTGCAACGCACATTAACCTCAATTTCTATGAACAGATCAAACTTGATCTGCTATGTGCTGAGAGGAAGAAAAGGTGAACGCTTCCACTTCGCTTCCACCAAGTGAGGTCTAACAGCAACTGGACATGCCATAAATTCATGGAATTAATGCTTGGTTATTTTAGACAGCTCTGGAGATGCAGAGAGCTCTGTCCCTGAGCCTGCAGGAGCTTTGGAAGTCCAAGTCATACCAAAGACAGCGTCTGACTTGCTGCCCAGGTTTGGGAAGGCTTTTGATCCCTCAACAGCACAAATCCTTTCTTTAATTTGGATCCTGGTAGTTACAGCCGTGCCGGCACATGGGACCCTCATTCCGGGGTGCTCGTGCCAGCGAAGTGAATGGGATTTTTGTCCCATCGCACACCAGCAATCCAACCAAAGCTAAATAGGAATAACGAGAGCCCAGCCAGAAGGCAGTGCCTCGCTCCTGCTGCTCTTCCAGAAACAAATACTCAAGTGCAAGGAAGAAAACGCCATGGCAGGGAAGCCAGGGAGGCTGCAGCCCGTCCTGGCGCCGGAGCTGCGGATCCAGCGCGGTCCCTTCTGCCTCCTTGGCCTCATGGATGACACAGGGACCTGCTCAACGCACACGTGGCCAAGCAAAACGCTCAGTCCCATTTAGCTTGGCCAGGGCCGCGTGTTTGTTCGTGTGGGCTGCAAAGTGTTGTGATAACCCTGAGCCACTTCTGCTCTTGCTGCTGCGACTGCATCCCCCATCCCTGCGCTTGCAAGAGGGAACCTGGGATCATTCCTCGGCCGCCTGCGCTTGCGCGGGGAGGGATAGCAAAGGGTTTCTGTTAAGCGAGCGCATGTTGCATCCAACTTCTGCACGCTCCAGGAACGTGTCTAGGATCTTGGGAGAGAACAAAACTCCAGCAGTTTGCCGTGTCCAGCAAATGCAAATTTTCCCTGGAGTTTTATATGATAAATAGGGGCAATGTGTTCCTTGTCCTGAAGCGTAGCTGCTGTGAGGCTGAATAAAACAGCAGCTAAAATGAGGGCCATGTGCAAAAACAATGCAAAGTTGGATGTAAAAGACCCTGCTTCTAACTGGACCCAAAACTTGGGAAGGGTCTAGAATTTGTCCTAATTTACATTCACTCCTTTGCCAATTATATAACATGTATTTTTGCTGTCTTAGGAGGAAGATTTTTAATAGTATTTACTTTGACACACTGGTGAAAAAAAGACAGCAGTTAAAGACATTTACAAGTAAGCAGGAAAAAGCATCAGGGAAACACGCTGCAATTCCCCCTTGGGGTGTTGGAAAGCAGGAATCTGGAGCCATAAAAACTACCGTCCCGGGACAGCCCCAGGTCCGTAGGCTCCTCTGCATTCCCAGACACTAACGGATCAATACAATGCATCCTTCTTCCTAAACCTTTAGCAAGGTGGTAAATGAAATCCAGCCCATGATCTAACTCCTACCTTTCAGCTAACCTCTTTTGTTGACACAGAATCTATTTATTCGTATTTATTCCTGTCTCTTCCTCTTGGCTTCTCTCCCTAATAGACGATTCCTGACCCCATGCTCCCTTCTCCCTGAGTTATCCCGACTGTGGCAAAATTGCCTCCTGTGCAGGGAGCGGGTGGGAATCAGGATGCACGGAGCCTTGCTGCTCATCCCCATCAAGCCAATGCACACATGGAATTTGATGCCTTTTCAGGGTTCCTGTAACGTCAATACTTTTCCTTCCCTCCTCTTCCTCCAGTTTAGCTGTCATTTTCATGTGTTTTTAATATACGTTTACTGTATTTTCTCCATCCAAGTTTTTGTTTCCAAAACTCTCGGTCAGCTGCAGCGCAGACCGAGCGCCAAACAAATTGCCGGCTTCTTCCACGCAGCCTTCCAGAAAGCGGCGTCAAGCGGGAATGGGTGTCTGGATGCTGAAATACCAACCCCTCATTTCCATGGGGGCCCTGGATCTAAAGAAGCTGCAGTAGGAAAATGAGCGAGATGAGACATAGATTGGGAAGGGGCAATTGCTGCAGACCAGCTGCTTGCGAGGGCTGTCAGCGTAGCAGAATTTTCCTTTCTTTCCCATAGTTGTTGAGTAAATATCCTTGAATCCAAAGGTTAGCACCCGGCTCCAATGTCTTTCTGTTGTCCCCTGATTTCAAGGGAATTTTTGCCTGCTGTCAGGCATGGCAAAGGTCTAAGAGTTGGTCTGATCTACTGAGCAACTATTGCATCTACTGTAAACCAAGTGGTAAATTCCAGACTTCATCCCAGAATAGCTCTGAGACCAATAAACTTGGATATACTTGGCAATAGCCTTTCTTGGTGCATGCCAAGGAGATACTGGGTTCCAGATAAATCCCTCGGGTAAGTCTATTGACTTCAGCACATTACTCCTGGGATGAAGCTGGCTCGGAGTCTTTCCTGGAGAACTGCTGGATAAGAGCGATCCTATTGAATCAGAAAGCGTGCCAGGAGGAATTTCAGGGTTTAGAAATGTGCTTGTCACTCAGAAACAAATTTATTCTTGGTAAGAAAAACAGTTTTTTTTCCCCCGGACGCATCCAGAGTCGTCTGAAGCGTCCCCTGGGCTCGAATCCACAGCAGTGTCTCTAGGTCTGCGGTTGGATTATTCGAGGTTGCTGCTCGCCTGCCTTTCCTGCACGTTAGTGCATTAGCAGTGTCCTCTGGTCACAGTTTCCTCACCCTAATTCAAGGAGTCTGGGGACTCCTTGATTTATTTATTTATTTATTTTGATTTTGATTTATCCTGCACTTCCCCAAATTTTTGGGTAAGCATCACAGCGAGATCTCTCAGATGCCAGTCTCCTTCCAGACATACTGGCCTGTCATCCCCAAGGGATGAAGAGGTTTAGTCCAGGCTCCCGAATTAACATCTTTCCAGCAAGGCAAGGGATGTGTTTAACATACATTTGGAAAACATCAGTGTGTTGGTCCCCAGCTGGAGAGCTCTGAGAGGGAACGCAGGAGGTAGAGAGGTGAGGAAAAGCTTTTATCTATGACAATTTTTTTAAAAAACACAGAACCTGAATCTGGAAAATATCAGACTTATGGTGTTTGGTGTGGAAAATGGACTCCCCCACCTCTGCTGCACCCGAATTGCTTCTCTGGATGGTGTTTCTCACACTTGGGGCAAAGCTGCTCCATGACCACGAAGCTCCCACTGCTCAGGGGAGCAGCCCCAGGCCGCGTTTCGGGATGCAGAGCTCCGTGTTTCCTTTCCTCCACCCCCTGCCTCGTTATTTATGTCTTTTCCACATCAGCTTCATCGCTCCTGCAGCAGAACCTTCCAAAGGCAGCATCTCCAAGGGCCTCTGCTCTGTTTGCTGCCTCAAATCCCAACCCAATCCCAGCACGAGCTCCTGCGCAGGCTGCATCTCCGCTGCCTTCCAGGCGGTTGGACCCACAGGGATGGCCAGGCTTCCCTGGGAACGTGCCATCCAGTTCTGATGAACAATCCTCAGGCATCTACCACACTGCCGATGCTCAATTCGTTTTTAGAACTGATATTTTTATTGTCCTGAAGTGTTCAAATAAGTATTTCTTTCCTTCTGCTTTTCACCTCAGGACAGAGGTGCTAAACTACTGCAAAAAGAAGCATTTTACCCCTAGCATTTCCAAGCCAGAAACACAAGTACTCAAATTTTTCTTGTGAGGTTTCCATCCTTGTTCTGGATAGAGGAATAAATCCCACCGCAAAGCCTCATCCTCAGATCTGACCAGCCCCTGCAGTTCCTGTGACTGCGCAGCTCTCAGTGCCACATTGTGGGTTTGGTACAGCCTGGTGTGAACTTAGAGCATTGTAGAACTGATTTAAAATCAGGAGGAGTGAGAGTGACCCAGGAACCTCAGCCAATTTGGCCAGCCGTAAAAGGAGCATTGGGAAACATTACGCTGCCTCGCACCAAAATCAGTCTCCAATTCCACGGACATCTCCACATCCCTAATCCGTGCCCTGTGTGTGCAGCACAAACGAGATCCAAAGTCAGGGCAGAGCTCTGCTGCGTTACCTGCTCTATGGTCATCCGTCCTTTTCCTGATCACAGGAAAGGGCAGCCCTTGGGGATGGCCGGGGAGATGAAGTGTGACAGTGTCAGCAGTGCAAGACACCGACCACCTTGTTCAGCAGCCGTTTCTGCTCTTTCCTATTAAAACTTTGCTTCCATTCCAGGGAATGCCAAACTGCTGTGTTGCTGCCTGCCCTATATTTTATTTTAATCAAAAAGACAGGGCAGAGCCCTGCATGCAACAGCAACACAAATACTTCAAGGGTGGTGGAGCCCATTGAGAGAAGTGGAACCTCCACCTCCAGGGTGTAGGATCTGCTGCAGCCTCTCGGCATGTTGGCTTCCCTGTCCTGCATGCGACTCCCTGGCATCTTATGCACACAAATTGCCATTAAATCAGCAAGGCTGCAGGGTGGAAGGACTTACCACTGTGCAGCAGAGAGGCCAGAACCACCAGAGAAGGGCCAGGGCCAGCAGGAGGAAGAGGATCAGCAACGCGATAGCCAGGATAGTCCCATCCGACTGCAAGAGAAACGAACGCGCATAAGCTCCGTTATCCAAACCCCCCTTTCCAGAGCATCTGGAAAGGCCAGGTCCTCTTCTGATTTTCACAATTATGTAAAAATACCCATCCCACTTTGAAGCAAAATCTCCATTTTCCTCAGTATTATAAAGACTGAGAAAATAATTTCCCATTAAACAAGAACGTAGAACAACGTGACATTTCGCTGCAGTTTCAAGCACTTTCTTTGCAGTTATTTCCACTTTTCACCTAAGCCTGAAAGTAATGTCAGAACTAAAGCTTATTCCAACCGGAAAACTTCAGGAAGGAGATTTATCTGCCCAGGATTCAGGTCCCATTTGAGCTGTCCTTGCTGCAAGAGTCAGACATTAAGAAAAACTACTGAAATGCCAAGATCACAAGGGCCTATTAGGGAACTGTTATATCTTAGCTTATATCACTATATATCGAAGCTTATATCACTGCATCCCCTCGCTGCCCGCACTGCTTCGAGTGCAGTCCTGACCTTCTGAACCTCCAGGAAATCAGAAAAATGAAGAGGAATAAATATTTTCACACCTAATTCCTGTCTGCATATGTGCCCTTATGTCACAGATGTATTTTATTCATTATGAATACTCAATTTAAGCAGAAAAAATAAAATGCCCTTTACCTAGTTCAACACCTTTGTGGTGTCCTTGCCTGTGAGCTGGGCTTTGAGGAATTTTATTAAAAATCATATAAAGTGACCCGGATTCTGTTTTTATCTTTATTTCACTGTTACCTGCTGTATTTTAGCTATCATTCAGCACAATATCCATGGTTTTACAAGGCTCAAACTTAGCATGGCTGGAAACAGCCGTTTTATCTGAGATGAATAACAAACAAGGCAAATAAGCCTGCTGAAGCACTTAGCAGAATTTCCACTGACATTTTGAAATCTTTCTCCCGGTCTTATAGGTGGTTATGAAAGGAGCACTGAAGACTTTTGAAGTGTCTGTTTTGATTTTTTTTTTTTTTAAATCAAAATTTGGAAGATAGCACCAATGTCCACGGAAACACTGAGCCACGGAATATTTCAATGATCTGGGCTTGACACAGTTGCTGAATAAAGGCTGGCGACTCTGACCAAACACAACTTTTGTTCTAAAGACAGAAAGGAGAATTTTTACATGCAACTGGTTAAGTTTTCATGGTTATTTTTCCCTAAAGGAAGCTTCAATTCCGACCCTTCGTTTTGCAGGAGTTTTGCTGTGTGGTTGAGTAGCTGCTGGGGCATGTAAGAAACCCAACCATGTTCAGGGAATCAGCACAAGGCACTCTGGAAAACTCAAGGGTGATCCCAGAGAGGAGCCGACTGCTCCGGGGACCATTGGCTGCCTATGGAGCCTCTCCGGCCGCAGCGGAGCATCCGAGGCCGTCACCCGGCCTGGCTGCGTCACCCCGGGACAGCCTGGAAAACTGCCCACATTCCTGGGAGCACGGAAACATCCGAGCAGCGGGGACAGAGCTCGAGACGATCCTGCTGCTGCTGCAGGAGTGACTCAAATGCCACTTGTCACTCCCGAGTCCTGGGTCACAAAGGAGAAAAATATCATTATATTCTAAGGAAGGGAGAAGCTGCACATCTCCATCCCAGGCTGGCACACGATATATTGAAAAGCACAGTCTCTCTAAAAGGATTTTCCAGGACAGAATGCCAGGCTAGAGCTGCACGCATGCTGAAAACCTTCAGGGACATGAGCAGGAAAAAAATGAAGTGCTTTCCAGGAGGGTGGCAGAAATCTTGCTGGCAGTTTTGAGGGATCATCCAAGAGGAAGAAGATCTCCTTGCTCCTGAGAAAGCAGCAATACAGCTGTGGTTTAATGCCCTTTAGTGAGGAGGGCAGAGGGAGATGCCTTTTCCCAAGGGAGACGCTCTCCGTTTCTGCCCGGCTCTCTTGGGGATGCTCTCATCCCAGAACGGAAACCGGAGCCTAGCGCTTGTTTTATCACACCCATAGGATTGTTTTTTTAATATAACAGAAATAACCTGGCCTAACTAACCACAAAGCAGCAGCGGGAAGCAGGGGCTTATCAGGCTGCTCCTGCAACGGGGCCTCTTGGGGCAGAGCAAACATCCCTGCTCCCCTATTGCTGATGTGTTTGCGCTTATGAGAGTGGGCTGCTTTTTGCTTCTTTCCAGAAGAAAAAATCACACATTTCCAGCTAAAGAGAAGTGCCAGCAAGTCGAGAGGCTTCCGAAAGGCTCCATTCTGTCCCTGCTGTTACCTGCTCTTGGCCAAGCTTTAGCAGCCTTGCAGCAAGCAGGGATGAAAGCAGCAGAGCTCAGGCCTTCAGCTCTGGCTTCCTGACTACACACGAGGATCCCGGATCATGATCCAGGATCACGATCCGAGGATCATCACATCCTACCGCTGCAGGCAGAGGTCTCAGCCCTCCTTCTGGGTCCAGCCTGCGCACGCACTTGCCCTGAAGCAGTTTGAATGCTCCTCAACTGCATATCTGGCTGTAGATGTTCCTGTTTTGGGAGGCAGCACTGAGGAAAAGTATTCTGAACCGTTCTGAAATATAATATGAATAAATGATATGAAAACTATTCTGAAAAAGCAGCCCCTTATCCCCAGGCGCTCTAGATAAATAACAATCTTTGAGGTAAAAGCTAAGGAGTTACTTGGTTTACATTAGTGCCTGAAGGCAGCCCTGGACAAAAGTATGTTAAATCCATCCGGGGGGTGAGCAGCAACTGGAATAAGAGCAGACAACAAAATGCCACGGAATTACTTTGTCCCGGCAGCAACACCATTTATGGTTTGATTTGAGGTTACTCTTTGGTGAGGCAGGAAAGGGAGAAAACCAGCCTGCTCCTGCGCTGGAATGTCCTGTCTCCGTGCAGGTCCCATGGATTTGCAGCATTTAAGCAGCCCTGTTGGAAAGTCTTGCACCCCTCGAGCTCATTGCCAAGCAAAGAGCCCCAGGAAAGCTGGCTCCAAGCCAGACAAGGTTAAGAGAAGCCCATAAACCAGGAAAAAGAGTGTTTGGAGCAATATTCCTTCTGAAACTCGGTTCAAACTAAACATGCTGTTTGTAATACGCCTACTGCACTTGAGGGTATTATAAAATAGCCTAGGTAACGGTGCTGGTTAAAATTGTTTCGCTCTTTGGGTGACCTGTATCAGCAGAAATGTTTACCGCCTATTATATTTGCAGCATAAGGTAATTAAGAGCGGTTTATGTTGGAATCCAACCTGAAATGACATGCCCTGGAGTTCCCACGGAGCAATACCTCAGCTCATACACAGGTCAAGGGCCTAGGAAAGTGCTCCTTAAATTTCCTCTGCAGTTTCATAAAGGCTCTATTGATACAATAACGAAGGAGCTTTAATTGCCTGCAGACTTAGGGACACCGATAACCAGCAGAGCCTCAACCCAGAACTATTGAAAAAAGCAGTTTTAGCCATGAAATACATTCCCTTTAAATAAAAACAGACCTTCAGCGGAGTCATTAGTTTTCTACTCCAAAACTCGAGTGTTTTCTCAGTTTTGTTTTCCTCCACATTTTAAGATCAAACCCATCCACTGGTCAGCACCTAACTGGGAGCGTTCCGGTGTCCACCTCCTTTTGGCCCAGGCTGGGTTAGGAGACCTGGAGTTCTCCCATGCACATGGGATATCTCCCTGGTGTTCCCTGCGCACAAAGAGGTGCCGGGTGCTTCCCGGCGGGAGCCGCGGGCCCCTCGAATCCCAGCCCTGGAGCTGCCCATGGAGCTGCCCATGGAGCTCTCCATCCCACCTGCTCCTGCAGTTTTCACCTCCCAGCCAGTTCGGAGCCCGGAGCTGCCGGTGCCGGAGGTCAGAAGCGGCTTCTCCCCTTCTGGGAGAGTTCAGAAAATGAACAAAGACTTATTTTAATTCCCAGCCTGGCTTCTCTCCGAGATGCTCCAAAGAACTTGGCAGTCAGTCGAATAGGAGTGACTTCCTGCCTGGATGTATTGCCTAAGTTAATTTTCTTCCACTGTACATTCACTTTCCTGGTGACACTTGGTGTGCAACCCGCTCTGTGCTCATCTGCAGCACAGCCATTCATAAAAATAACATCTAAATGGGTTCTCCCTTTCTCCCTCTTTAGCTCTTCTGCAAACTCCTAACCTGGGAAAAGGAGTAAATCCCTTTTGAAAGGGTTTCCTGACTCCGCCAGCCGATACCTGCTGGTTCTTCCTCCAGCAATGTGAAAACCAGGGCAACATCTGCTCTCCAGGCATTGATAAGTGCAAATGGAAACAAAAGCTACTGTGTTCACATCGCTGAGGCCTAACACAGGGCAGCACCTGCATAAACTCCATCTCCAAAGTTAAGAGTGGGGAAACAGCTCGTGGCAACAAGAATTCGGTTCTTCCCAGGCTATGAAAATACATTTATTGTAAAGTGGGAGCTAAGCACATCGAGTTGCTCCTGAAGCCCTTGCAGCGATTACTTTAAATTTTCTTTTGCCACTGGCTATTCCTTGGCAGCAGAAATGAAGATATTTCGTTTAGCTGCATTCCAGCTAAATGGAATTCCAGCCCACCGTGGGGGAGAGACCCCCTTGCAGGGCTTGGGAAGCTGGCAGGGCTCTCCTGACAGCAGCAGCATTTTAACACTTCCAACCACCCATTGCAATGGTAACACTGTCCTCTCTGGAGACTCCAAAAAATGGCCTGGTCCAAAACCAAAGGGAAACAAACCCAGTTTCTCCCTGCACCGGGGCAATGCCACATCCTTTGGAATACTTTTCCTTGGAGGGAATGACCTATTGTGGCACGTGGCCTTTCCAGGCTTCAGGGATGTCATTCAGCATCTGCTGGCAGCAGCAGAGGTCACCTACCCATCCCAGTAATTTTAATTTAATCATAATTTAATCAAATGGGCTGGTAACAAACCCCAGGCAAAGCAAAACTCCCAAGAAACTCCTGTGGGAGCGGGAGAAGGGAGCAGGGGCAGTCACCAAAACAAAGCAAATCTCAGCTAAGCTGGTTCTGTCGCTTTGGGTTACAAAGAGCCCCAAGAGGCCCAAATCTGGGGAAAATTGGATTGCTTTTTCACAACCAAAGCTTGCAAGTATTAGAGCCCAAGGTCACCCACCAGCCCTCACCTGGGCGTGCGTGTACTCGGCTCCTCTTAAATCCCTAGCGATAAGCATCAGTGCAGATGATGCATTCCATCCTGGAATTCCCTAGCACCAAGATTGCCTTAAAGTAGAAGGAATTCTGTACTCTCTCCTTCTGCTTTAAGGGAATCTTGGTATAATCCCCCCATTTCCTTCTGGGCTTTGTATTCAGGATGGTGCTTGGAGAAGGGAGCGGTCCTAGGGAATTCCCGGATGGAATGCATCATCTGCACTGATGCTTATCGCTAAGGATTTAAGAGAGCCTCATACAAGTTATCAACTTCCTTGTCTCTGGAAACTCCGACTGAAAATCCGCTCTGTGGCCGAATTCTGAGAAAGAAAAACAAAATAAAATGCCAAACCAAAGGCCTGCTAGGGACTGCTTCAGACCTCAGGCTTGAAAATAACTGGACTTACTCAGAAGAGCTTTGATTCTCTTAAATGGAGCCCGTACACCCCATCCAGCTGAGATCACATTTACATGACTGTAAATCTTCCTACAAAGGTACCTTAAATTAGAAATGCTGGAAGTTCCTCAGCAACAAGAACTCTCACACATCTTTTGTTTTCCCTTATTATAAGAAAAATCAATTCCTTTTTTGTCAGAGAGTTGCATTGCAGTACCAGGAAAGCCTGGGGACTTGCTTTTAAAATGGGATTTGAGCAATTCTGGCCATTTTATTCTGGGAACCTGAAACAGCAGCTTCTTGAATCACGAGGAAATTGGCCTACAAAGAGATGTACAGTGAAGTCTATACATTAATTTTGGAAGGCAAAAGCAGCCGAGCAAACGGCAGCACAGGAGCCCCTGCAGTGTAGTTTAAGAGGTACCTTCTGTTTTCTGAGCTGCAAAGTTTGCTCAATTTCAGAAAACAAAACTGGGGAAGCCGAGAAGCCCCCGGCAGAGCCCAATGGAAACACATGGGCAGGTGAGCGGCTTCCCCCGGCCCTTTTGCACGTCCAAATCTGAAACCATGGGGAAAAGCTGTGAGGTTGTTTGAGCTCTGTATGTGACTCCTTGTAAAAAAATAAAGCACCAAAAAGCAAGGGCTGGATTTGGAGCTGACAGCTTGGACAAAGTGTCACCGAACACCTGGAGGTGGGACGCGTTCAAGCCTCTGCCCGCAGAGCAGGGAGGAGATGAGCTCAGTCCTCACTCCCACCTCCATTCCCAGCTTCCCTCCTCTCTGAAAAGCTGTAACAGATTCTACACCTCAAGTGGAAAAACTGCAAGGAAGGGATGAAGGGGCTCAAGCAGAGGCTGCCTGTTCCCGGGGGAGGCAGTTGTGCTGCAGAGGGACGTGCACCGTGGCACCGAGTGCCACAAATCTCTGGCATCACCCAGAGGGGACAAATGCAGAGGGATGTTTTCACCAGACATTCAGTGCATGCATCAGGGCAAGAGCACTTTTCCCTGGCAGCCTCAGGAAAAAGGAAAGGAAAGGAAAGCCTCAGTCACAAAAGTGACTGCACTGAGCAAGGCAGAAGGGCCCAGCGTCCCGTTTGCAGCAGCTGGTGCTGGGTGTTAGAAAAATATAAGAGAACTGAGCGCTCTTCCTCCCATCCCATCCTCTTCCCGCTGCTGAGGAGCACAGGAGTTGGGGCTTTTCTTTTAGGGTTTGCACTGCTTAATAAAACTGGTACTTAGGTGTCTCTGTCACAGAAGTCTTCAAATACTACACACAAAGTCAGAACCGACGCTAATATAAAATGGTTTTCCTCCAGAAACCCATGAGCAACCTGCCTCCCTTTCTGGTCATGGAAACCTACACGGAAATTCATGATAAGCAGGGTGAAAAACTGTGTTAGTTGGGTTGTTAGATGTCTCCATTTGATCAGTCCTGATCTTCAGATACCTACATTATAACCTCAGAGTGCTTTTCTGACTAATTTGGTATTTTCTGGCTGGAAATACAGCTTTCTTTGCTTCACCTGAACTCTTAATTGAAAACAGTTATTCATCTCATTTCCCCGAGCTAGGAAAATGGGTTGTCATAATATAGAAATACAGCAGAGAGCGGAAAATCAAACTACTGCTGGTTCGTTTGCAGAGAGGGAATAAAGTCTTAATGTTTTTTTCCCTACTTGTTACTCTCACACCACTTTATATCTTTCTGCCCCCCAGTTTTGACTCCTGTTCTTCAAAGAAACATGCAGAACTTTCAGGTTAGAAGTCAATTAAACAGTATTTGTGTGTTTTTGGGATAGAAAGAACTGCAGTATGAAATAAAGAGGTGATAAGAGTCTTGGTAAACAATTTTATCTTTAAGAGAACTTATAAACACCACTAAAAAAAAAAGACAAAGGGTCTGTTTAGCCAAAAGCAGCTTTCTAAATGAGCAAATTTTGCTATATAATGTTCAAAGCAGCCACTAAATGTCACTGCCTCCAGGTTTGGATGTAGGAACTGGATTTGAATCCTGGCTGCTTTGGCATACTGAAAAGCCAGCTCCCAGCTTCCCTGTCTGGAGGCATCAGAAAGGAGCAGGCACTGCTGGGAAGTGTAGGGATTCCTGAAATTTTCATTATAAGTATTTAAAAAAGAAGAGGAATAAATATTTCATCTCCTATAACTTGGAAATAGCAACTCCGTCCCCAGAAGAATGGGTATCATGATGGAAGCTTAAATTTTTCTCTGCAAAGTCTTTCCAGGTCTTGCCTCATACAAGCCAAATACAGGAAAATATCCTCATCATTTGCCGACACACACAAGCACATGTTGACCCTGAAAGAAAAGGGAGCTTGAACCAAAAAGCTAAATCTTCATAAAATAAGCCCCTTCTTGCAAGGCATACAGATGTCTTTGTAAGCTCTGGAAAACAACCCTCCGTGTAAACCCTGAATTCCGTGGCCACACACAATCCTGGCTTTGTTGAAGTGAAAAGATGAAGTGACACAAAAGATTTTTTTTCTGCCTAGCCCTGTACAGCCCACAAAGGGATGTTACACAAGTGCCTTTTGCTTACTCCGTATGGAACCACAACGTGCCTTTGCTGGGGAGGAAGCACAGAAGCTGGCACGGGCAGATTTTCAACTCTTTCCCTGGCAAAAGTTTCCTAGTTTTCCACAAAATCTGTGTTCACAGAGTTTAAGTCAGTCTGGGAGAGAACGAAAGCAGAGTGGAGCCATTCCTTGTACTGGAATAAGTGTGACTGGAGAGGTATAAAGCTGGATACATCATGATTCTCAGAAGAATCATTCTAAGCTCAACTTCTTTCAGCATCTTCCTTAGCACAAGTCGTTTCCAGCCTATAGCTGTGATTTCACAGGAGCATTTTCTGCAACGCTGTGAACTGATTTCATTGTCCTTTCCTTGGTTCCACGTTACTCATAAAACAGTATTACGAATACAGGGGTCCAGGCATTGCAGGCAATAAAGGCTTGGGCTTAAGCCAAGTACTTTAGTAGAGAAACTCTCCAAGTTTTTTGGCAACTACATTGGTTTCCACACAAAGGGTGTGATCACTTCTGCCGTGTGCATCATTGGCACCACCATTGCAGGGCAGGAAACAGGTTGAGCTACTGAAGCCAACGGATCTGCTTCTTACTCCCTGTGTAGTGGACAAGGAAGCAGAGGCAGCTCCAGAGTAGCCCTGTTCTGGGCTCTGCACCCCGTAGCACATGGAGAATCTGCACTGTCTGCTCAAGACCCAGGTGCTTTGCTCTATTATAGTGCATGTAATACAGAAAATGCTAGATTACCATGCACACGAGCCCACCTTTAGAACAGGGTGGCAGGGCCTTTGCACACCAGGCTTAAAATCACTGGTATAACACACCTGCAGTTAAGCACCACGCTGAGAACACAAATCCATCTGAGAACACAAGTCCCAACTTACGCAGTGCGTGCTGGAGATGATGACGGAGCTCGAGATGAAGCTCAGCCCGTCGTTCATGCTGACCTGAAGAGCAGCCTCCCTGAAAACGTTAAAAAGGAAGAAGTGAGCCAGGCCAACCAGTGTGCAATCCCGTAGGGAATACCCGAGCTCTAGAACCTGGCCTCTGGGGGCTTGGAACAGGCTAATTCATCCCCTCCATTGCCCTAACACACAACTACCCATTTAACCACGTCACCTGCACAGCTGAAGCTTGCCAGCACACATAGCTTTATTTCAGTTTTCCTTCCCTCAACCCCAAATGAGCACAGCCATAATATGTGTATTCACATCTCTCTCCTATTTCCCTCTGCCAGGTGTGATTTAGGTTGTCTCTGATCTCCTCCTTTCCCCGTGTGAAATTTGTGGTCTAGAAACGCATCCGTTTGAAGGAGAAGATCAGAATTAGATGCACATAAGAATAGAGTGCAATAGAGACAGACTCTCATTCCCCATAGGAAAAGTATTTGAACACATAGGGAGGAGAACACATACATGCCAACTTCCCGTAACACAGGTGCTGGGCAGAGTAAATAAGTATCTTCCACAACAAAAGGCTTCTCATCTAGAAAAAGAAAGAAAAGGTCTTGCAATTTATCATCAAAACAGTAATACAGGTCTTGAAGATGCAGACTCATTTGAACGTAAATTACTCCTCCTAACCCAAATTACCCCATGATTCTGTAAAGTGGAGGGAAAAGACTATCAATTGGAGATTGCTTTGGATTGCAGTCCTCTCCCCAAGAGCCAGAACAGCGTTTTGTGCTGGTTGCTGCTCCCTGGAGGAACGCGATCCCAAGGAGCTTCCCTTCCCAGAGCTCCTGCAGGCTGGCAGCACACCAGGCAGACAGGCTGCCTTCCTTTTTCCCCCTCCTTGGCTGGAAACCGCACATTCCCACAGCTTGGCTTGGTGCTGCTGAATCAGCATTTTTCCAGAGGCACATCACTGCTGGAAAGCTGCCCGCCAGCTGTGCTCGCAGCCATCCCCAGGGCCTTCCGTGGAGATGAGGACATTGATCTGAAACGAGAGCTTTCCCGAACGTTATCAATTTCCTACAGCTTTCCAGCTACACCCTCCATTTCGTTTGACAGCTTTCGTGGCCGTTTCCCCGAGAGATTTGTGCCCTTTCTCCTCTCCAGGCTGCTAAACCTGGACCTATTCTTACTCCTGACATAATTAAACCCCGTTTCTTAGTGCACAAACAACACAGAAATGAAGACTTCCTTGCCGTGCTTTCCTCCACTAACACTACAAGCCAAGGCCAAAGAATGTCCCATGGACTAAAAGCTGGTTTAATTTTGCAAGGCTTCTACATGGATTATTCCATTAGCTTTTTGTTTCTGTTTCGCTCCCTTCCCGCCCCCAGCCTGCATTAAATCTATACCTCTAAAAAAATCCATCAGTCACAGAGTCCTACGGGGTGACTACAGGCAGAGGTTATTTTCTTGGGAGCATGTTTGCGTTTCACCACAAAAATGAGTGACCATTTTTCTTCGCTCTAAACAAAAGAGGATCCATTTGGTTTGCGTAACTCCGGCCATCTGACTCCTTCCTGGAAAACCGACGTTGGGAAATTGAACGAAACGAAACACTTCTGAGTTTGGGGCTGCAGGACACTGCCTTGTTTGTTGGATCCTGGGAAAACCCAACTGCATCCCTGTGTGGAGAGGGGAGCGCGGCCGAGCTCCAGAGCTCGTGCCGGGCCTGGTGCTGTGGTTTGGACTTGGATCGGCCCATGGTGGCGGTGGAGGGAACATGGCCGCGGGAAGGGGATTCTCCTCCCGGCTCCGCTGCTGGCGGCCTGCGCGGTCCCACAGAGAGATGCCCTTTCCCTCCTCCTCCAGGGCTGCCCAGGGTCCATCCATGCGGGTTGGAGATCTCCAGAGAAGGAGCCTCCATGGCCTCCACACAGCCCGTGCCAGGGCTCTGTCCCCCTCAGTGAAGAAGTTCTTCCTCACACGGAGCCATTAGAACTTCCTGTGTTTCGACTTGTTCCTGTTACCCCTTGTCCTGTCACTGGCCACCATGGAGCAGAGTTTGGCCTCATCCTCCCCTCAGGTACTTGAACGTGTTGATCAGGTCCCCTCTCAATCTTCTCTTCTCCAGGCTAAACAGGTCCTGCCTGCTCAGCCTTTCCCCACAGGAGAGATGCTCCAGTCCCTTCCTCATCTTCGCTGTCTCCTTTGGGAATGTCCACACAGCCGGGCACACCTTGCTCCTCACCTCTTGCTCCTCACCCATTCCTCCGCCAAGGAAAATGGGATTCTCACAGAATTTAACAGTTTTAAAACACCACCAAGCTACAGGACACAGGCAGCTCTGAGCCTGGTTGGTGCTAAGGTATAACCAGTTTAGAGGGTGCAGAGTAAACAGTTTCACCATGGTTCAAAGATAGGTCAGTCCTTTCTGGAGACACCCTCTTCACAAGGTACCTCCTACTGCTGATCTTCCTGCAACTCACTGTCCATCATTGCCACGAGTCTGTGTCATCTGCAGTCTGAAAAAGAGCTGTTAATCTGAGCCCTGGCGAGTGGTTCCTTTGGCCATTAACAGGGTGTAACCTTTTGGCAAGCCAGGACGTGAAGGGCTATCCAAACATAATATTAATAAACCCCCAAGCATATGCACGTTGTTTCTAACACAGAAAGGCAAATTTTGACAGACCAGAGGAACAAAAAACAAACAAGATGACCAAGAAAGATAGCATACTTCCATTAGGCCATATGAACCAGCTGAAGTTAACGGGTTTTTCCTGGGTTAACAAGTTAAGCCCAAGAAACTCCAAGATGCGGGGCGGCAAAGAGCTTACACAAAGATTTTAAGAAAACATGAATGTTTTCTCAGAGATGTGCAGGTTAGAGCTGAGGCTCCATGGGTTCTAGCATTTCTGTTGTTCCTTCATCATCTCCTCTAAGATGTGAGTCGCAAAGACCTCAGCAAAGCTCTTCACACCACCTACCAATGCGCAGTGCCTGCTTACCCCGCTTGACTCTTCCCCTTAATGCCATGCCTTGCGACATCTCTCCAAGTAAACACAAAAAAACTTCAAAACCATTTTGTGGGGAGCTAGGAATGTAGAGCAGAGATACTGGAACACTCTGAGCTAGAGAAATTGCCGACAAATGGGCCCCGTAAATAAGAAACGAACGTTTTGTTAATGCTGTAATGAAAACCATACTTGAGATGGTGCTATAATTGCTCTACTCCTAGAGGGATGCATGTGTTTTGAATGCTAAAGTCACCCAGGGCAGGCTGAGGGAACGATTTGGGGTAGAGGAGCAGAGAGAAGCACAAACCCCTGATTTGACACTCGTGATGACTGTAGATGGAAGGGGAGTCTGCAGGGAAGCGTGTTCTTTGGTGGGTTATCTGCTGTGCTGATGGGTGGGTGTTGAACAAGCACATGTGCTTGAAGAAAACTAACAAATCTTGGCCAGGCCTATGTTGATTTGCTCATGCTCCCAGCTAGCAGCCCAGGACAGGCAACAGGGTCACTCCAAGCACAAGTTTTAATGGGGATATCTAGATCAGCGCTGCAACAGCTCCAACCCAACCTCACGGAGTTGTTTTAAGGTCATGCTTGTTATACAACAGTGACACTGGCCTGTGAGACCATCTTTCCCCTCACAGCATACATAGGAGTGAGCTTGGTAAGCACATGGCCCTGTCATTGCACCTCTGTGGTGGGCCAGAGCGTCACTGGAAAGCAAAGGTCCAATCTGGCCCCGATGTTCACGGTGTCCCCTTGATCTGTCACCTCCCTGTGTGCTTTTAAATTGCCCTGGACAGAGCTCACCTCTGTGCCTGGAGCTATCTTGGTTGGATCCTGCACAGCCTGGCCAGATACAGGTATTTCAGCCCCATAAAGCAGCCTGAAGTAACTACGTAATTAGATGATTAGTCTTAACTCTGTGTAGCCTCAAACAATTCTCTGAGGTGCAGCTGTTGGCAGAAGCAGCCCTGCTATTCAACATGCAGCTGATTACAGCCCTGCCTAGCCAAATATTCCTCATGGTTTCTACAGATGTTCCTCTTCCTTTTTTCCTTCATCCCGTAGCTATGAGCATTATGAGCAGATACTCTTCACCTGCCACTTTTCGCTGCCAATAAACCCAATAAAACCTATTAGCTCATGCCCTTAACCTCAGCAAATCCTAGCTGTGCTGGTCTACACCTCATCTGGGATAATTTAAGGTTTCAGGAACAGTTGGCTAAATGTTATCTTTAAAAATGCCTCCCTCCCTGATACAATCAGGGGCTGAGAGATTTCAAACAAACAAAACAGCGAAGCTATCCAGGCTCCATAAGGTTTCCATAACTCCCCGAGTTAACTCTTACACTAAGTTGTTCACAACTAAGAGCCACGAAGGTGCTGAGAACACAGGCTGGAGCTGCAGGCTCCAGTAAAACAAGACACTGGGATAGATTTTTTGTGGATCTGTGCCAGTTTACACCAGAAGAGACTTTGTTAAGAGTTAATGAGCAACTGTTGAGTTCCTTCTACCAGTAAAGGGATGGAAATTCCATGGAATTTGTGGCTTCCTGCTTCCCTGTCCTGCATCAGAGACAAGGACAGTGCAAAATGGACTGATAAGTCCTGGTGTAGTGCCAAGGAGCAGGAGCTCCTTTCACCTGCACATCAATTCAGGACACTGACATCAATCAGTGCATCAGGTCAGAAGCAGAAAAATACGTTTTTGGTTTTGTCCTCATTTGCCATCAGCTTTTTGTGGATAAAGGAAGACAACTCCAACCCAAAAGCCTCACAGACTGTGCTGAGAGTAGAATTGGACTTTTGTGGAGAGCTGCTATGCGGTTTTGAAGGCAGGCACCAGAAACAACTCTGCTAGACCATGCAAAAAGGGAGGAAGGAGCCTTCCCTCCACCCCATCCGACACCAGGTCACGGTGCTTGGGAGTGAGGTAACCCTCACAGACGGATCCTCCCATTGGCAACACTGGATGTTTTCTGTCTCCATGGGCAGGACACGCTGAACAGTGGAAACCTGAGGGATGATAGTGCTTAGCTGTGTGCAGCCTTTGTGGATGTTTCCAGGAATGTCTTGCTCCAGAGGCAGCCAGCTGCGAGGAAGCCCAGCTGGGAAGGACCAGCAGTGCAGATGACAGCTCTCATGAAGCCTTGTGTAACTCGCACAGCTAGTGACAGGAAAGCAGCCTCCTCCCACCAGAAAAACATGAGGCAGCAAATAAGGCTCCGGAGACGCACACACTGGGAGCAGATACATTTTCCTTCTGTACCTCTGTTAACTGCCAGCCAGAGCACTATTTATTTCACTGCCATAAAAGCAACTCTTGAATTTGAAGTTTAGAATGCCAGCAGCTCTGCTATTGATACCACTTTCTTGCTTGCTTGAATTGTAGCTTTCGAGATGCTGTCCCAGTTTACTGCAACTCACTGAGACGACGTGGCTCTAACTTTTCCTCCTGCTCCATCTGGCTCACTCAGTGCCTGGAAGGATGCTCTTTAGGTTGCAGCCTAGAGCTGCAATACTACTAAAAATGCATTTTGTTCTTAGCTCTCTGGGTGAGATTTGTTAATGCAAGTCATAGGCCCAAGTCCCTTTAGGTGTCCAGGATGCAGTGAACTGACATCCCCTGAAGCCTTCAAGAAAGGACTTTGCTCTTTACGAACAGTAATGTACAATAAGAACATCAACCCATCTATATTACCAGGAGGAGGGAAAATAGAAGCCAGTCTTTCCGAAAAAACTGCCTTTGGCCTTCAGGCTTCTCAGCCAAGGCCTTTTAGATTGCCTACCAGTACAGGGAGTCAGAAGAAAAACCTCAACAGAGCTTACTGAGAGTAACCGTGTCGTTGATTCTGAAACTGCAGAGCACTCGGTCAACGTTACGGGCATGGCGAAATCCGTTCCCTCTCACGACCACCTGGAACGACTCTGCAGCAACGGAGACAGAAGATTATTGGATGGATACGTTATTGGATGGATGTACCATCTTGTGTCTGAGAAAAGAGATCGTACCCTCAAGTCTTTTAGACCCCTCTCTGTAATCCTCTTTCTAGGTATATTCCAGCTCCTTGGATCTAGCACTGGGTAAGCTTTACACTCTTGCAGCAGCCATCAGCATTAAGCAACCACCAAAAGTAGCATTTTTAGGCTTTCAGATGGTGAAACAGGGCCATAATCCCTGGAAGTCTGGGCAGCAAACAAGCATAAGGGCTCACGCTCTGCAATTCCCCTGGCTCTTTGCTATGAGCAGAGAAACCACCTGCCCTCTCTCTTGTCGCTGCCTAAAGGGAGGCACTCACAGAAAATCCCTGCCAATGTCTATGGATCTTCCTCCCATCTTCTCCTGTGAACGCGTATCAAACATGTAAAATGTTCCACGGTCAAGGACACTGCTGGAGCACTCAGCACATCAAAACCACCATTGCAGCTCTAAAAAAATCCAGCAGCAACACTGAACCTGATTTTTGCTAATTCAGAATGTTTTTTCCCTTGCATTTCAGTCACCTTCTTTCATCTCCCTTAAAGACTTGCACACTGTACTTGTCGAGAGAGTATATTTGCTCAGGAATCTGGGCTCTGTTCCAGGTCTCACTCGTTTACAGCCAAGCTGCAGAGCATCCCATCACATCTAGCCAGGGACGTGGCCTCGCAGGCCCATGGTGTGTTGTCCAAGGGCATTTGGGAAGAACAGGGGGAAAAGTGCTCTGCTTTGGGCTGATAAATCCGTAAGAGAAATCAGAGAAGTCTCAACTGCTTGAGATTGAGAGTTCAAGTAGAACTAAAGAACAGTTTTGTCAGTGATGTCAGATTAACCATGATGATCCTGTCTCTGTTTGGGACCAAAAGGGACAGATCCAGGACAAGCCCCACATTTCTGCACTGGTACAAAACCAGAGCACAGGGACACTGACATTCCAGGCAGATGGGCTGTGCTGAAGGGGCCTCATCCTGTCTAGGATCGGTGCAAATAGGGGCTCGGATTAAAGCAGGGTGACACGGAGCCCTCATGTCCTCTCCTCCAAGCAGCACAAAACAAATCAGTTTTTCCTCCTTCAATAGACAAACTATTGTAGTCACACACAAAATACAGGGCTGACTCCTGGTACTTATTGGGCAGCTACACGGGTGTCTCAAATCTGCTAGGGAAATCTTCCTATCTATTGGTTTAGTAAAGCTACTATAGGATTAAAAAGTCTCTGATGGCTGGTGGAATTCCACAAAAGCAGGAAGAGATGCAACCCCTGTTAATCAGCTCCTTCTGCACTCTCTGGGAATTGGGGAGAAAGGTAGAAGCATTTCAGGCAGCGTAAACAACAGGGACCTCAATTTACACTTACCCCCTGCACATATGCTGGAAGGTTCTGCAGCCAGAATTTCAATGCATGACTTCTTCAAAATCTAGAAGAAAAGAAGTTTGAATGAAACATCTCAGAACTGTTTCTATAAAGGCACAAATCTTGAAACTTGAGGGGGTTTCTTACCCGTCCTAACACCTAAATTGAGCCTGTCACAATTAGGTCACCTTCCCTTTTCACTGTCAGCCAAGCGTGTCCAAGTGCACCCTCAATATCTCATTGTCATTTCAACCCAGGCAGTTTTTGTTTTACTTAGAGTTCTTTGCATTCAGAATCAGATAGAAATAGGCTTAAACAATGCAGTGTGTCTTTATAAGGGCTGGCACTGCCTTTTTACACGTAGACAGCAATTCAAACCAATACTTCACACTTGGCAAAGGGCTTGCAAGTTGAGAGGAGCACAGCAGGTTTGCACGCCGTCTCCTCTTGTACTGTTAGAGTTGCTCGAGTTATTTGCAAGCAAAAACCTCTCCTGCTGCAAAGACCAAGGCGAGTTCTTAACTGCACGGCCAAACCGAGCGGCTTCTGCAAGGCCCTGAGAGCAGCAGCAGTGACGGAGCCGTGGGGATCGAGCGGCCCCGGGACGAGGTAACCAAAATTTAGGTCAGCTCCAAGAGGCAAGTAAATGTCAGCCAAGCATCATGACTCAAATCCAGCACAGAAATCACTTTCCCAACTTTAAATTGAAACATCTGGAAGGAAAGCACAGCAAGCAACGCGATGGATTCTTTAGGAAAAGAGGCATCTTGTATCCTCTGCAACCAGGGTGCTCTCCCTCGGGAACACAGAGTTGCTAGAAGTGCTGGTGCAGCAATCACCTCTAATCAAATAAAAAGCCCAACCAAAGCCTAACCAAATAAAAAGCCCAACACCAAGCTCTTTAACTGGAGCTGGAGCTCCCCAGGTTTGGTGAAGCTGAAAGGATACCCAAGAGCTGAAGGGAGCTGGACCGTCGGAGCCGCTGGCGGTCCCGCAGGGAGGAAAAAGAGAAGCTTTGCAGGAACAAGGAGGCTACACAGTAACTGTCAAGAGAAAAAGAAAGGGACAGGCAACAGTTGAGAGCTGAGAGGCACCAGAACAACTTGAAAGGCAGAATCAGAAAAAGAATATGCAAGAAATCAGGATTCTTCCAACATATCTGCAGCTATCAACGCACCCACCCTGCGGCTCATGAGCACAGCTAGGAGGGACGGCTGTGTTTGAGTTTCCACTGTGAAAAGATCTCATTTAAAAATACATTCTTTTCACTTCTGCCCATCTCCCTTTTAGATTTGGCTCCTGTCATCTTTAGCATTCCCAAACCATTTTTTGAATATCATATACGGTTTGCTCCTCTCTTCTTCATTGGCTTTCAGCAACAAAGTTAAGAAGAAGAGCCAAAGTGGTTGGAAAAGGAAAATAAGAAAAACACAACAATAATCTTGGAAAAAAAAATAAAAAATAAAACCATGCAAAACTAACAGGTTGAATTTCAGAAGCTCTGTTCAGGCCTTTCCTTGCAAACAGTCATGCTGGGAGCCAGCCCTGATGGGGGTGGAAGAGCAGGGGTCCCAGTTGGCAGATGCAAAGCTCCCTGTCCCCCAGCCACTCTATTTACATGAATATAACAAAGCACTGGCCCTCGCAGCTCTTTTAATGCCAGTTGCAATATTTGTTTGGATGTGGAGTATCAAAGATTGCAAGCCTCCAAGCACCCTAACTTCATTAAGTGAAGATCAGGCAGCACTAACTAGAGCAAAGGAGTTCCTTTATGCCCCCTTAGTGTTGCAAAAACACATTCAAAAGGACTTCAGTTTATTCAAGGCAGGAGATTTCATCAATTCTGATGCTAAAGCGAGGCTTATTTGCTCCATGGGAGCACGGAGCCAGACTCCTCATTACAGCAGCTGGACATTGCTTATTAATTTTTCATTGAATGAGGGAATTCTCGTTAGCAAACAGGATGTAGACATTTAACGGCTGCTCGCTGCCCATCAGCACTGGAGTGAATGACCTACAGGCTGAGGCTGGGCACTCATTATATCAGGCTCTGCTGAGCCACCAAATAGCAAAGCCTGTTGCCAATTACAAAATAATTTACTTTGCAAAGTGTTTCCTGGCCAATAACGTCTACATGAGCTAAAGAATGCATTTATTAGGTCATTTTTAAAGATGCACTGGGGGCAAGGAGGAGGAAGCAGAAAGTGTGATCACACCCCATTGAAACCCTGCACAGAAACACTACGTGGCAGGACTGGGGGTTCCCAATCCTCCTTTAGGGTCAGGTAGATGCTTTGAGCTCTGGCTTTCTCTTGGCTGATGTAGAAGGAAGACAGAACAGAAGACAGATTGAGAGCACCAAGGTGAAGCTCCTGAAGTGCCCTCACATCCTCCTCCCTTGCTGCCTGCTGAATCCTCTTTTTTCCCTTCAATCCAGTATTCCAGAAAGTAACTAACATCCTCTTGCCATTCCTTTTGCCTACCTTGTTCCTGCTCATCACTCCACAAGACAACACTGCTGCCAGCAAGAGATCCAAGCTCTTTGCTGGGCAATTGCACCTCCGTGAAACGCTCCTTTTCGGAGCTGGTAAACCTGGCACCAGCCAAAGAGCTTCTCAACCAGGGTCTTGGAGCCAAAGGGCTTCCCATTCTCTACATATAACTGGAAAGGAAGTTAGAACTGCTTCTGGAATTCATTAAATACAGGGAATACAAGGCTGGGAAGCAGAACGGTGGTTTTAGTTGTTCTGTTGCTTTCTGCAATGGCAAGCAACACCTGATTGTCCAAGAGAAGGGAGGCAGTAGCTCCACGCTTGGAGAGTGCCAGGAAAACCAAAGATTATGTTCCACTTACATGCAAGAGCGCAAGGGAAAACCAAGTCTGTGTGGAGGGAAGAGCTTTGCTTGGTTTACGTGGTCAGAAGAGTGTGCAACTGCTGTAAACACAGAAACCTGAACCCCCTGGGTGAAGAAACCCCCCTAGTTTGAAGTGGAAAGTCGTAAAATTCATCTGTGTTTTATCAGCTAAGAAGCCTATAGCAAAATGAACATAACACATGTTCCCAAAGGGATCTCCCGTCCTCCTCTGCAGTGATGGGAAAGGGAATCGTATCCCGTAACCACTGTAATTCAACTGAGCAAAGGAAAAAAGTACGGAAAGCAAGCTGGAAACGCACCATTTCCCAGAAAATGCTTGGCACGTTTTACACAGAATATTAAAATGGTGCCTATATCCTTTTGTAGGATGCCCTAGCTAGGTGAAGGGAAGCACATCCATGAGGACAGACAGGACACAGAGAGCAAATGGATGGAGAGACCAACCAGTGCCCAAATTCTTCAGGAAAAAGGGGATGTTCTGCCACGTCTCGGCTGACCCAGTCCGTATTCTGCTTCTTTTGAGAGAGTAACAGCCTTTTTATTAACTGCAGCAATGTCCATTTGAACAAGTACTTCCTGCTAAGGAGGGAGACACATAGAAAAATGGAAAAATGGACTCTGGGTCGATTGGTTTCTTTCAGGAAAAGAAACCAGAGACACACTCAGAGCTCCCCATTGCGACCCGTTTATGGGCTCAACCTTGAAGCAGCAAAATTAGCAAAACAAAATTCATTTCTTGACACCAAACCTTCGAGTGCCTCAGGAGCAATCGCTAGATCCTTGTGAACGCAGGAAAACTTGGCTTTCCAGTGTCCACCCTAACACAAACTCCACTGTGCACGCAGGCGAACGCACGATTAAAAATACTTACGGAGTCTATGATCCCCTGAAGAGCTTCAAAACCATCGTTCACTGGGAAGACATGATCTTTGCTGTCGGCAATTCTGGCCAGCTGACGGAGCAGCAAAAGTAAATAAAGCAGAAATGCAAAGAATGAGATCAATCAGCCAGCAGGCAGCAAGTTAAGAGCTCCTCAGACTCATCCACTTGCAAGTAAAAAAACAAATACTTTAAGTAGTCAGTGTGGATTGCTAATGCATTATAGTCTGCCAAGCATTGAAAACTTGATACCTTTAGCCTGGCTGAGTTTAGAAAGCTCTATATTGGCAATCAGAAAAGGATCCTTCAGTTTAAAGGCAAGACAAAACAAGGGTTTCACCCATGTCCACACTCGAATTATTATTATTTTTTTTAAAAAAATTTCCTACAGGAGTGTAAAGGTTCCTGATGTGGATGGGCCATCAAGGCTCTAACTTTTCAGGTCACCAATGCAGGAAAGCACCTCAAGGCAACCACTGTTTAAAGCAGGCAGGTAATTGAATGATTCAGTATTTTTGCATATAGAAAAGAGGAAGTTTTTTCCCCATCCAGAGATCTCAGCTTGATTCAGCTTTCCTGTCAGGACAGATGTTGGCCCATTTGTTCCAAGTTCAGCAGGTTCAGACCCAAAGAGAGGGCAAGGAGCTACCCAGAAACATTGTCTGAATGGGGCAAGGGAGTAGAGGGTAATTTTAACGTCTACGTGACAGGAATAGGGCCAGGAACAGGGAAGAGAAGGAGAAATGGGTTATCACCTGCAAAGAGCTCCACGCAGGCCTATTTGTTAACAGCACAACAAGAGTTAAGGCCAAACTGTGGGGCCCTGTCAGCAGTAACGAGCTCTCCATGCACTTGCTGGAGCAGAACCAAGTCTCAGCGCCGCAGGGCCCACATTTGTTATAGTCATTGTCCCCCACGGAGGGGGACATCGCCCTTCTGGCCCTTCCTTGGAGGCTTTGTCCATCAAGGGGGGTCCCAGGCTATCCCTGCTTCCCACCTCATCCCAACTGGGGTATTAGAAGTGCTCACTGCTCAAGGAAGATGCAGCTGGTTCCATAAATGAGGCTCTTTGTGCCAGGCAGGCTATGGGGAGGGAAGGAATTAGGGAATCTCCAGTCTTACTTCTCCTAGGATCAATTTAGAAATCTTAATCTACTGCATCAATCAGAAAACGTACCAGAATATTAATGTCTTTAATGAAGTTGATTGATGGTGGAATATATTGTGGAAATATCTCAGTTTTGTGGAAAAACAATCAAGCTTTTATATCTGAAAACCCTTCCCAAGCAGTGATGCCCCTCACCTGTGTCTCGTTGAAGTCTTTCACACCAACGCAGTACACGGTAGCTCCCAGGTCCCGCGACCGGTTGGCCTGAAATAAAGAATTTATGGAGAGAAGCTTGAATCCAGAGAACTGAAGCAACTCACTAAAAACCAAGCTCAGTGCTCCTCTCCAAACCAATGAAAATACATGTCTGAATCTTTGCTTTTAAAGCAAATAAACTTCAGAAAAAGATGAAGCTAAGTGCCAAAATATTGGCCTCATCTTGACTTTCATTTCACATACAGAGTCACTTTTCCTCATCCAGACAAAAATGTCTAAAAATGTCTAAAACCTTGAGCAGTCTTCCTTGGTGAGGTGTCTATTTAGGTACACAGCCCAAAAGGCAGGTGTATTTTAGCAAATGTATCAGCTTCTATTCTGAATTATTTTTTCTAAAAAGAATTACTTAAGTATTTAGCATCAGACATTCACCTTAGCTCTCCCTCCAGGCCCAGTTAGGGAACTGTGGGTTTTTCAGGATACACAAAGCAGATCTAAGCTCCTGTTTTTGTGCATCTAAAATGGGGGGCTCCAAAACTCATGTGGCCACCTCAGTGCCCCGTTTTCTGCAGTAACAGGACTCCAGGTGCAGCCAATTCCTCATTTCTGTGGCAGCTCCAGCCCTGTCATCTAAGTTGCTGGAGGATAAACGCCCTCGAGATGCAAATAAGCATGGATGGAAGTGGAAAAGCAAGTTTCTATTAGCTACAGGGCAGCAAAACAGCTTTGGAACAGGATTAAACTCATCTGAGTGATGCCCACAGAGGAAAAGAGCAGTATTTGGCTCCACAAACACTTTGGAGGACTTAGATCTTCCCATTCAGAAGCAGGAAGAGGAATGAAAGCACTTGTGCTAATTGCAAAGTAGATAATCTGAAAGACTTTTCAGAAAGTGATATAAAAAATATTCATTCTCTTTGGTCTAATTCTTTGTAATATAGTCAGAATACAGAGTGAGAAGATCGAAAGATTTCCCAAGACATTCCAGAGAGCACTGACACTTCCGTGGCAAACTCCTGCTTTTTCTTCTCCCATTTTTCTCCCATACGCTCTAAGATGCATGTCTAAACAGCCTGAAAAAACAAGATTTGTCATCAAGGAGAAAGGTTTTTCCTATCTTTTGCTTCAGAAGCAGCAAAATCAGCTATTTTACTGTCTCCCAGGCTAGTGACAGGGAAGGGACCTCCTTACCTCTCTCTCCGAGTAGAAGAAGAGGTCCTCGTGCAGCTCTCCATCCGTCAGCGCAATGATGACACTTGCAGTTCTATAACCTAAAGAAAAAGCTACTTTAATAAACACTGCTCAGGAACATCAGGGGACTAAGTTAGCATCAAATACACCCATGAAAGACTAGTTAGCAGGTTTACAGTACCAGAATGATGAAGACCATGTGGGATGCCCTCGCTCTTCAGCCAACTCTTTTTGGGAACATGTTAATCTCTGCATTTTATTTTCCACTTATGCACCCACCTAAACCACTTTTCTCCCATGTTCCTTCCAGATGTCACTTTTTTTTTTCCCCACTCCAAACCAAGTTTAACCTTTTTTTTTTTTTTTTTTTTTTCTCCTCTCTCCTCTCCTCAGTATTTCAGCCCAGCAGATGGCTGTAGCCATCGAGAAACTCTGCAAAGCTTTCCTAGTTATTTCCTGGCTTTATTATGTCTTGATATAGTATCAACTCAAGAAATATAAAGAGATCTTCAGCTTGTGACCAAAACCTAATTTGGAATTTAAATAAAATTGGTAGCAAAATGATCTAAAAATATCAGCTCTTCATCACTTCTACATAACACATTTGGCAGTGTAGCTGACCACTGCATTCTCTGCTGCATTGCTTATGGCCCCAGGATTTGTTTGCGCTCCTGAAAATAGATTAACTGCAAATCTGAAGTCGCATCTTGCATGAACATTGCTAAGAAAAGCGAAGGCTCAAGTTTGTCAAGACTTGTGCCTAAAAACCTTGCAAGTTATCAATCTTTGACTTAAATCATCAAGGGGATTTTCCTGTCTTTATAAGCAGCTGTGTCTTTAATGATCTGCTCTTGAAAAAAAAAAAAAAAGAATCAGAAGAAAAGCAAAACTGCTGAGATTATCTAGTCTGGGTCTTTCTGCTTTCTGACACAGACATGAACTTGAATCCTCTGCTGAGTTCCTGACATCAAGGAACAGGAGACTGAAGCGAGACAGACCCTGCCCAGCAGTCCTAAATGCAGGGCCATCACTCAGCTGCTGCAGGAAACAGATCTGGGTACCCAATTTTCCTAGAGCCATTTAAAAATCTCCAATTAAAAATGTCATTGCACATTTTTTTAAAAAATGAAATTGCTGTACAGGCAGCACAGATGGTTATTTATGTTGCAGGTGCCAAACTAAAGCAGCTAATGCAGCCAGGTGGGTACTGCTCACACACTGAAAGTGCCTTTCTCCCTCCCTTGACTCTTGCAGGAGCCTGACCTCCTCCTGCAGGTGCTTTGCATCCTCCTCTCGTTAGAGCAAGGACAGATACGCGGTGCCAGCGCTCAGGCTCAAGGACCCAGCGGGCCACCACGTCTTGCATATGGTGACAACCCATTCACATGCAGTATAAGCCCATGGAAGCATTACTAGTGCCCACAGGCTCCGTTCTAGCTACACATCCCTTTCTGTTGCTGTCACCTTTCATGGGTCAGATCTATGCAGACTTGCTCATGTACTTGCTCTTATTCATGAGTGGCCCAGAAGAATCATTTGGGCTGTTTCTGTGCTCAGACATCCCTCTTATCTTTCAGTTTCCAGGAAGTAACCTTTTGGTTTTGATTTGGGTTTTCTATTGCAAAAAAAATATTTTGCATGAATTACAAGGATAGGAAGGAACAGACATTTTGGCAGTTGTCTGCGCTTCCTACTGGTAGCACCAATGGCTTATTGGGAAAACCAGCATGGAACAGCATCTGGACACTCTCCCCTTTCAAAATGAAGAGATGGTCACCTGAGTCCTTAAGCAAGGAGAACAAGTTGGGTACCACAGATTTTTGATACCATTAGACAGTTTTTGATAACATTAGACATCTTGAAGCACCTTGAATCATCCTGGTGTCTCACAGTCATTCCACCTTGACCTTTAATATTCCACCTGTTCCCCCCCCCCCCCGCCTTTTTGGGGCAAATTACCCTAAACACTGTTGAATTTCTATAAGAACAGGAATCTCCCCACCCCTTCCTGCAGCTTAGCTAAGTAACAGGCAGAAATTAGGGATATAAGTCAAGCAGGAAGGAAAAAACATTCAATTGATCAAGAGAGTCTCTCACCGTGAACATTTTCATAGTAAATCTGTTCACTTGCCTGAAATTAAATCAGAAGATTATTAGCAATGATAGAATAATACTTCATGGGCATCTACACACGCACCAGAAAACAAAACGGCAATGAGAAGGTCATGCTTGCAGCCTGCATCTTATTCAAATGCAAAGTGTCCCTTAAAATTCAGAACTCCTCCCCTCTGTAATCACTCGTGGTAAAAGCAACATCATGTTGATTGCTCAGTCATTCCCCACTCCGAGTAAGGCCAGAAATTAGGTAGTTTCCTACCAATCTACTGGTAATCACATGCACCCTTCTTGAGAAGGCTCTCAAGGCCATAGAATCATAGAATCACAGAATGCTCAAGGTTGGAAGGGACCTCTAGGGATCATCTAGTCCAACCCCTGCACACGCAGGGTCACCTAGAGCACGTGGCACAGGGCTGCGTCCAAGCGGGTTTGAAGATCTCCAGAGAAGGAGACTCCACAACCTCTCTGGGCAGCCTGTTCCAGGGCTCTGGCACCCTCACTGGGAAGGAATTTTTCCTTAAGTTCCTGTGGAACTTTTGGTGTTTCCCAGCACTTCCAGATGAAGTGCTGTAATTCCAGTAAGGCCATTGCAGAGCTGGACTTCTGCTGCTGTCTTCTGCTTTCCACGCACACAAGGGCACTCTGCAGAAGGGCACGTGCTTCAGCACACACCAGTGCAAAACTAAGTGAGGGGCTGGGGCGGCCCCTGCACTTTGGAAACACCAAGAGCAGATTCTGTGGTCTGAATTTAAACTTGACATCCAGACTTTTCCCGAGAAGTCCAGGAAATAACCAAGTTCTGGAGTTTGGCTTTAGCATCCCTTCCAGGTCTACTTCCAGCTGAAATATTTTCTCCCCGTGCTCGACAGTGATTTGTTTTCACGAGGCAGAGAGTTCGTCAATGCTGCAACACAAGTGCAGGAGAAGGGCCAAGGGGCCTGGGGAGCAGCCTCCAGCCAGCAGAAGAGCTTTCCATGCTTCCAAGCCCTTTCCAAAGGGCTTTCCATGCTCCAAGGGCATGGTTTCCCAGGGCACTGCAATGCCACGTCCATCCAACCTGTCCTAAACTGAAGGGATAGCTCTTTGCAAAGCTGAAGGCAAAAAAGATGGGCAAGTGGCAGGATCCACTAGCTCCAACACTGGACGTGCATGTTCCCCCCATGACAGTGACTCTCGGTGTTGTGCTCAAGGCAGATACCCCCTGTACCCACCAAAGAACTATGAAACAACTTGAATAAACACTGCATGAGAAGCACCCAGAAATGGCTTCAAGGCACTGCAAGATTGAGCCAGTTACCCTTTCAAATCCTTCATGCATGTACGTGTCACCTCCTGGAAGGACTTTTTGCAGCTCCTCCAGCCCTTGGCGTATCTGTTCCCTGAAATATGAATAGAAACTGTTATATCCAAGACTAAATTTACCAGGAGCTGATGCAAAAAAAAAAAGTTAACCTAAAGTTCATATATGCTAAGGGAATGTTTGAATAAAAACATTTAGGAAGAGGAAGATAAGGCAGATTTGCTGCTCTTTATCATACCCACACATTCAGTTCTTGTCCAAACTGATTTGGAGATTAAAGCCTTTCCCATTAGCTCATTCCAATTCAGAGTATCAGGTTTGATCTTTTGGAAATGCAGGCACATTGACAGATCAGTTGTGGGCTAAGGGGCCCAGACCCCCATGTTGCTCCTTTGAGTTGCAGGCACCAAACTCTGGAAGCCAAATACAGGCCAGAAATAAAGATAAAACCCCTGCAACGGGGGTGGTTAAGTCTGAGCAAATGCTGTTGTGTTCATAGGAAGTGAACAGGGTCCCCGCATGGGGACCACCCGGATATTGCAGGTCTGAATGCCAGAAGTCAATTTTGTCCCAGCAATCCTACACTGGAATCAGTTGAAGCACTGGAATCCAGTTAAAGCACTGGAGAAAGCCACTGTCATTGCCCTTAAATGTGAATTCTCAATTATAGCTTCATCTCCATTCAGTTCTAAACAAACTGGAGCTTGTTGGACTAGCTGGAACTGTCATCCTTGAGAGGATGATACCAAAAAGATGAGTGGGAGGTGATCTTTTTACTTCTGGCCCCTGATGGGCTCAAATAGTAGTTTTACCTGTAACTAAACAGTAAGAAATTCAAGTCCATTTGGGGCCCTTTTGGGGCCCCAAATTCAAGTTGATTGGGGTATATTTACAGCTGCCAGACACTTACTTTAACAGCATGAGCCCAGTGGCACATGCAGAGGTGCTGATGGGCATTTAGAAACAACACTGAAACAGGAGGAAGCTGAAACCCAGAAGGCAAGACCTCATCGCACCTGAGCTGCTCCTCTCAAAATATCCATATCTCCAAGGCAAAACTTCCAGAGCCAGCCTGACTTGGAGCCCCTGAAGGTCTTCATTACTTAAAACACCCTTTCCAGGGATTCATAGAAGCGTTAAGGTTGGAAGGGACCTCTAGAGATCATCCAGTCCAACCCCTGCACACGCAGGGTCACCTAGAGCACGTGGCACAGGGCTGCGTCCAAGCGGGTTTGAAGATCTCCAGAGAAGGAGACTCCACAACCTCTCTGGGCAGCCTGTTCCAGGGCTCTGGCACCCTCACTGGGAAGGGATTTTTCCTTAAGTTCCTGTGGAACTTTTGGTGTTTCCGTTCGGGGCCATTTCCTCTAGTTGTGTCGGTGGCCACCAGTGAGAAGAGACCAGCATCATTCTCCTCACTCCCTCCCTTGAGGTACTTCTAGACACTGCTCAGGTCCCCTCTCAGCCTTCTCTTCTCCAGCTGAACAGGCCCAGCTCCCTCAGCCTCTCCTCATAGGGCAGATGTTCCAGGCCCCTGATCATCCTCGTAGCCCTGCGCTGGCCTCTCTCCAGCAGCTCCACATCCCTCTTGTCCTGTGGAGCCCAGAACTGGACACAATACTGGAGAACTGGACACAATACTGGAGAACTGGACACAATACTGGAGAACTGGACACAATACTGCAGATGGATTATTACACATGCAGTCCCACTCTTGCACTGCTGGCTGCAATGCTGAGTTAACACCACCCAGTTCATGGCGCAGAGCATTAATCTACAGAGAAACAAAATGGTTTATGCCAGGGGCTGCAGCATCAGACATTGAGGAATTCCTCCTGCACCTGTGATATCCCAAACCAGGCTGGCTTTTGAGCTCTATTCTGCAGCCCAGGGACAGCCATTGCCTCCATCAAACCATTCAAATTCCAGATAAATATGAAATGCATTTCCACATGGAAAAGTCTTGTAATTTAAAGCCTTGAAAAGGCCATGGATCCTTGCCGTGCTGCAAGTTTGCAGCGGGGGAGACAGAGGAGGAAAAGGAGGGAGATTTTCTTCTGGCACCAACTTAGATATTGTTAATTCTCCCTTTATACCTAAAGGTTGCAATAAATGGCCAAAGATGTTCAGGCTGGCTGGTTTTAATGATATTGAAGGCTGGTATGTGTGTGGACTGCTCTTTAGGAAAGCAGCCAGTTTCCTGTTCATTCCTCTATAGCAGTTGCTCTGCTATGCAATTTCGGAGACATCCAATATGTAAAACACATGCTGACTTCTACAGTCTGCACATGTGTTACATATATTTTTGCTCCACGTGGCAATGAAGTTAGCAGAGGAAGCAATAGCAATTAAAGGACCTTGCCCAGCTCTTCTTAAAGGAAAAAAGAAAAAAAAAATACTATCTCCTATTTTGCAATTAAGTTAGGATCTAGAGGAGGAGGATAGGAACATGCTTGGGAAACATCAGACTGTCACAACCAAGGACCATACTCCCTTGCAACCCATCCTCTGCTTGCCTATAACCACCCTCAGGCTTCTGAGAAATCTTTTTGTCCTCTGCTCAGAATTTTTGGTATCACCTACTGCTTTTTAGCTTGTTTTTATGAAAGGGGAGTTGTACTTGTTTGTTCAGAGCAAAGCTTCCTGGTGATATTTGGACAGCCAGAACTACTACTCTTTTACCTTTTCTTCCCCAGGGTAGGAAGGAACAAACTCCCCAAAGCAGCCTGAGAGGAGCAAATAAAGGAACCCTCAAAAACACAGGATTCAAGATCCAAGTCAGAAAGATTGCCCTAAGCTGTTGCAAAGGATCTGCTCAAAAGATAAGGGATACTGGGCAGCTAACTCCCCAAACCTGCCCTGGATAGTTCTTAGCCCTCTGGCTTTGGTATTTCTTCTATTATCTTTTATTATTGTTTATTATCTTTTATGATTATTTGTCTTCTATTATCTTCTATTATCTTTTTTCTTTTGTACAGGTTTCCACCTGTACAAAAAAGCCACCTATAAACAATTGCTCTGGGATTGCTTGCTTCTCTCTCCCTTTGGTGTGCAAGGACATTTTATCTTGATTAATAAAGGATATAATGATGTAGAATTGAAAAAATCCCTATGTACTTGTGAAGGAAGACACTTTCTGCAAAGAGGTTGTAACCTCTGATGGGTAAGAGAACTACAATGTCCAAAACACACCAGTTAGCACAACGAAAGCCTGAAAACCTGAAAACCTCCAAGTTGTGTGAGCCCCAGAAGCCCCAGACAGATCCAGACAGACATTTAGAAAATGAAATTGAGGAAGAAGCCTTTGCCTTGAGGGCTTTCATGTGAAAATGGCCAGGTGATTTAAGGAATTCAGCTGAGCATGGCAAAGACGTCACCATAGTTCACTGAACTGGGAATCATTGGACAAGAAAGCCCTTGGAGGAGACAAAATGCTGCCACGTGCCCTTGAACTTCTTACCTGTCTTCTGTTAACCTCATGAGAATTGTCCCTCTCGTGGAGAAGACGATGAAGGACATCCTCAGCTGTGGACTGGAGAAAACACAAGAGGAAATGACTTTGGTGCCCTGCTCACACAGCTCCCTACGTGCTTAATATCAAGCATTTAAACTGCATCTCTGCTTGCTCCCAAAATTATAACACAAAAGGTTGAAAGGAGACCAAAGAGCAAGTAGTGCTAGGCCCAAGACTTGCCCCAAGCCAAGTCCTCGTAGGGAACAGAAATCCCATTTGCATCATGATCCTGAGGCTGACGAGGCAAGGAAGGCTCAGGAGCATCCCCGTGTCACCAAGGAGCTGAAGGAAGGGTAACTCTGTTTGCCATAACACATTCCGCCCACTGGCCTAGCAAATTTTTCCCCCAATCTCAAGGTTTTCAGTGCTGGAGGCTGCTCTCACACGTCTCCCTGCAGTCCCAGGCTTCTCCCTCCTCCTGCTCCACAGCCTTTATAGAAAACAAGGAATCCTCCTTGTAGAAGTATAATCCAGTCCATGAAATACAAGCAGGAAAGAAGGAGGCCTATTTGCTCATTTACTCCTTTTTTCCCCATAACAGAACAACACATTTGGGAAAAACTCAAAAGCAACTCATGAAATACCCTGAGAAAAGGATGGAGAATGTTTATATCAGGCCCCCAGGGGCAAAGCAGGGTGTAATTCCTGACAGGAACAGGAATCGTGTCCCTCCTTGCAAGCACACACCTCTTTTGGTTACCCCAAGCTCTTACCTTATGAATTTACGGGCCAAGTGTTCCACAAAATGATATATTTCATTCCAGTGGTGCAGGACACTTCCTGATCTATGGAAACAATTATTGCAGGAGATTAGTTTAATTGCTGTTGTTCTGTGTTGTTAGACATCATTCAGATGGCCATTTTTCCCAAGTTTTTTTTTATCACTTACTGTCCTTTTAATAAACTTTTTCAATGAAATAGCAAAACAGTAAAGCACATTTCCTACCTAACTTGAAAGGCAAGAATTTATGCTCCCTGCAAGTATGTGATCTACACTTCATAGTATCCTATGGCACTAAGGTTAGACCTTGAGTGCTGCCTTAAACAAATAACCAGAGTTAGTGCAAATCTTTATATAGCATTTTAGATGAATTTCCAAAATTCACCTAAATTTGGGGACTAAAATACAGTTGGAGAAGCCTAACATACCTGTTGTGCTAGTGATTATGAACAGAAGAATACCTTTGGTCCATATCTTAGTGCTTCTGGATCATTCTAGCACCCCTCAGCTAAAGGCAAAACAGATTGGACTATAGTTCTGCTCCTCAGGAAGTTAGCCAGGAATTTTAAAGGAATGGGATTCTTCTTCATGTTATAAGAACAAGGGAAAAAACTAGGTTAATCCAAAATCTTTCAGCACTAAATGTGTCTTCTGGCACAAACATTTCTATAAACATTGGCATGCTAATACTGGAAAGATTTCCTTACTAGAGTTGGAAAATGTCATTACTTACTTCGAGTCACTGGCTACAATTAAAAATATTTGTTAGGGAAACAATCCCAGTTTTAACAGAAGCATTAATTATCAACAGAATGGCAATTCAAATTATATATATATATATATATATATATATATATATATATAAAATATACTGTATATATACACACACACACATGACCCTGGAAGCTGTAGCAGCCTGAACACTAAGTTGTGGTTATTCCTTCCCCTCACTACAATGCTCTGAACAAAAGCTGATCGTCACTTTAAAAATTATTATTACAGCAAGGCAGCTGAGAAGGAGCACCAGCCACAGAGCACATATGGTATGTAGGTCGTCATATAAAACGCTCATTTTCCATGGCTTGGAGAAGCCATGCATTTTTTTGCAAACAGCATTTGCCAGAACTAAGCTCAAAAGCTAATAGCTCCGCTCAGTGATGTGCCAGCCGAGAGCACATTAAGTGTTTGCTTTTGCAACTGTCCTGCTGCTCTTAAGCTGTTTTTTCAGCAACGCAGTGACTTAATTTTCCACTGAGTCTGGATTGAGACCCCGCTGCCCCCCACCCCTTCCCTCATCCTGGCTCTGGTCTCTGACCAAGACCCTCTTATCCCCTCTGGAACAAGACTCCCAACAGCTCAAGTTACAGTTCTTTTTCCATAAAACCTTCCCACGCATCTATTCATATAGAGGAGACGAACAACTTAAAAGTTCAAGAGCAGCAGAACGTTAAACCTCTATTTTAAGTAAACTTCTTACCTTTGCTGCCATATACACACACATATATATGTGTGTGTGTGTGCCACGTGTATGTATATAAAAGTGCACACACTCTAGCCCACCAAAGAAAAAGGCAGTTTCTGCTTTTGCTTACAAATGAACTGATGTGGAGTAATTGTATTAAGACTACAATCAATTTACTCCTCATTTGGGCCAGAGTAAACTAAACACGTGGTCCTAAATGGGGTACAGAGGCCATGACAGCAACTAAAACCTAAGAAAATAAAAGCCACTTTAAACTTGTGTCTCTCTGTATTGTCAGAATGAGACAAAGTTACTGGCAAGGCAGCACTGTGCTATAAACTGGCAATTCTCAGTGCAAGCCCTTCCTTAAATTGCAAACTCTCTTGGCTGGAGAAAAGCCCAGTGAATGGAAATAAAGGCCTAGGGGGTCACTTATTCTTAAAGAAGAGAATGACACTTTCTGTGGTCAACTGCGCTGGCCTCCTGCGTGTCGAAACGGAACCCGAGGGAGCAAATCCGCAGCTGGCTCCGAATTCCCGCAGCGTGAGCTCCAGCTGTGCCTGCAGCTTCCCGCTGCAACGGGATGCGCCGGAGCCCAAAGCTGCAGCAACTGCAGCCTCATGGGCTGGCTCTGGTAACAGAGCAAGAGGCTGCTCCTCCGGGCTCTAATTCCCATTTCTCCCCCTGGATTTGCTGAGAACACCCCGTGCGTTATTCCTCATTTGCAGCTACAAGGAAGTTAGGGGAGTGTCAAGCAGTGAGTGCCAGGAAACCCTGCAAGAAACCCTTGATTTCCTCCTGGGTCAGGAGACTGCCCTGACAACAGCCCCAAAACCTCCTTCCCGCCTGGAAAGGGGTTGGCCCGTCCCAAACTGCAGCTGTCTGGGTGTCTGTACCTCTTTTTCAAAACAGGGTTATTACCCCAAAAACGGGGTTATTTTGGAGTGACGGAGCCCCCTTCTCACAACCATGGAGGAGGAGAGATTCCTTGAGGCCCTCAGAACGTGCGTCCGAGGGAACCTGCTCTCCCTGGGGCAATTCCCTGCTTGTCTGCAGGGACACAGGGAAGCACCACATGGAAAAAGATGGGAATTCCTCCCTCAAGGGCTTTCCCACTGCCTTTGAGGGGGCTTTTTGTGTCCAGAACCACGCTGGAAGAGCCAGCGCTGGGACGAGGACACGTACACAGGGACCGTGCGGCACAAGGTGCCGACGGGCTGAAGCGGCCGCTAAATCCAAGCAGACACCAAGGCAGGAGGGTCAGAAAAAGACTCCAGCGCTGGTGGCTTCCAGAGCTGTGTTTATTATTTTGGCATTACTTCTGTGATCCCTCAAAGTAAGTTGCTTAATATTTTAATGGCTTTCTTCCACCATTGGAATTACCATCTCAGGTTTCAGGCTGAAAATCCCTCCTGCCTTTGTGTCCTCTATCACCAAGGCTTTAATTATTTTTAGAGCTATTTCAGTTAAAAGCAGCAAGATAAGCCCTGAATCCGTTATTATCGTTTCCTCGTTGGCCTGAAGGCCTCTCCGGGCATCTTATCCTCAGGAATGCAGGACCTCTTCCCCAGCGCGTGTGAAGGCAGGAACAACAGGCTGAAGAAGACCCAAGCTCTATCCAACTTTGGCTTCCTGAGAAGCCAAAGGAGTGAAAGGAAGAGAGTTTTGAGGAAAGCAGCTATGAAAAACGTGCTCCAGCAGCCCAATAACCCCCTCAGCAGCCTGCTCAAAGGCTGAGCAGGCCCATGACATGATGAACATTGGGACCTTCCTCCAACCTGCACAGGGTATAATTCCACCAATGGACTTCCCATCCATATTGCACCACAGAAATACGGGAAGTGGGAATCCTGCAAGTGCTGCAAGGCAGGGCTCGCTGCTGGGCCCCAATACGTACACATCACTCTGTTGGGAGGTTTCACCCAGAATTCCCATTTCCACTGGAATTCCCAATGCCCTGAACAACCCCTGACCCCTTTGCAGGAGGGCAGCATGGTGGGGCGTGAAGGCTGTTAAAATTACGTTAGCTCAGACACAAAACTGTATCCATCAGATCTGGGAACTCTTCACTTCTGCCTCAACTTCCCATTTGTTAAAGCTCTCCATAGTAAAAACCATGGCTCATCCCTGCCCCTTGCCTCGCCTAAGAGCACACATTCCAGCTAACAACGGAATACCCAAAGCAGCAGAAGGCAGACAAGGATGATCTTTCCACTAAACAAAATAAAATGAAAATAAAAATCCACCTCCCTTAGGTGTTAGGGCATCAAGCTTCCTCAAATATCCAGTGTATTTAACTTTTTTACCCAGTATTTTGTAATAAGGTGTTATGTAATTCAAAGTCTTTTATACTAATGGAATGTGGGAGCTACTGCAAAACACTCACGAGGATGAGCTAGAAAACTTTATTTGCAGGCACTTTTGGCAACTTTAAAATATTTTCCATTAAACCTGAGGCTAATGTCGACAACATGATGAGAGAATACGCTTTGGCATTCTCCAGTACTCTCTTTTTGATGATAAAAATATATATAACTATTTTTTAATTAAAGACATTGGGACAGGCATTTTAGCTGGTACTTCTCACACATCTAAATAAGTTAGTCATTAATTCAGCATGAAGATCTCAAACTCAGCACATCCCTGTTGCATATTGCTCAGAGTACAGTCTGAGGACCTTTAAATAAACAAAGCCACCAGCGCCAAGATGATGACACTATCAGAATGGTGAGGAATAAAATGAGTAGGCAGATACCCCCCCTGTAAACAGTTAAGCAGTCAAAATATGCATTTAATTAACTAGAAACAAAGAAGATGTGACTCAGAGTAGAGAAAAGAAAATTCACTTTAAGCCCTCTGGCTGCTTTCCATCACAAGGAGGAAAATCAGAGTTTTTAAAGTGACCAGGCACTCGAGGAGACCCATCTATACCTTGCACTAGAGCATTAGAGCTCACAGAAAAATGATATGAATACAAAAAACGATACAAAACCAGTGCCTGCAATAGCACCTCTGCAAACCTGGCTTTTCCCAGCTCCCTCCTGCACTGGGATAGAGGTGTTTGCTGCTCCTCTCCCCACCGCAGCTTTGAGCGGCCACAGGATCAAATTCCCATTAAAAAATCCCATTTATCGCAACTCGATTTACAGAATACAATGGGATTATTGACTAGACTCGAAGAAGCTACCGCAACAACAATAAAAAACCAACACAGAACAATCAGGAATTTCACAGGTCCCCTGGGGATGCAGCAACTTCTAAAAAACCCAAATCCAAAGAAAACCTCTTCAGTGTCAGTTCATGCCATTCCAGTTCATGCTTTGGAAAGATTTCTCTGAAAAAAGAACAAAGTAGAACTGACTTACTTGTCTAAAATGAAATATAAATCAAACCCTCCGTAACAGGCAGGACCACCATTCTCTCTCTTTCCACTTTGTCCGTCACAGGCTAGCAAAAACGTTGCTAAGAAGAAACATTTGAAGCCAAATCTCAAGATTCTTTCCTTTGCAATAGCCATTATATCCAGAAAGGAGGAAAAAAAAGAAAAAAAAAAGAAAAAAAAGAACCTTCTTCCAAGGCTCCTTTATTGCACAGACTTCTTCACCAAAGCCATTCAGTGATGTTTAGATATGCATGCATATGTTTTACTCCTTAAAACTCCACTTGCAACAGTTGTCCTTGGAAATTGCAGCACTTTCCCTGTGTTTCCCTTGTGCTCCTGTTTCTTGGTTTCAGATTTCAAGATGCACAATACTGTATTCCACTTTTTTTTTTTTTTTTAAAGGGGCTTGCCCCGTCTCACTTATAGCTCCGAAAGGCACCACCGTTGCTCTGTAGGAGAAGGAACAGCCTCCCAACAGCTCCTGCTTTGTCCCAGGCTTAAGAGAATATGGGGAGGGCTTGGATTTTTCCCTTGATTATTAGCGTTATTATTAAGGATGGGGTTTTTTGTTTTGTCCTGGGGAAAAACCAAGCTCGCAGATTGCCACCTTGCGGTGAAAATCCAGGCTGACCCCAGTGTCCTGAGGCCACTTTTGTGCTGTGGACACCCAATTTACCTATTTCAGCAGCTTTTGCTAAGCAGCCAGCGCTTCAGGAGCAGCAGCATCGCACATAGGGCTTTATTTTCCATATTGGCCATTACCTGATCTTCATGCAGAGACCGGAATAATCCTGGAGCATCTTGAGAGCATTTACTGAAGCAAGGCTACATCCCCCTAAAAACAAGCTACTCCAGGCTTTACTCACACACATTCTCCTCATCCCAAGGGAATATTCAACTGTTTTTACCAAACATTGCCAATACTGACAGACAGTCCTCCCCCCCATCAATCCTTAAAGCCTCAACCCTCCTTCTTCCCCAAGAACTCACCTGGAAACTTCATTTTAGCCTTTTTAGTTCTCTCCACAAACAGCAGCTAAGTCTGAGGTCTAAAGAACCAAATTTTCTTCTCTTCCTTCCCAGATGCTCTCAGGCCAAGTGCTAATTGCTCATTAGCTGAGCATTTGGATGCTGGCACTGTGAGCACCAAGGGACCTGGGCAGGTTTTGGACGGAGAGGCAGCATTGTGCTGGAGTCAGCCTTGCAAGTCATTCTTTGCTTCTTGAAAAGTTAATTTGTCTTTTAAAGGGACTCTTATAAAAGTTGACAACCTGTGGAGGTAATCAGAGAAGCTCCCATGGGAAAATGGCAAACAACAGGAGAGAAAACTTCAGGGAGAAGTGGAAACACCTGGAATACAAGGGAGCCAGGCACCTTGCTGCATCAGTGATTAAAACTCAGGGAATTCTCCCCCACACCTCGTTATGCTCATCAGGTGCATCAGCCCCATGGCCCTGGGGGTAAATCCTCTGCAAACACAGGAAAATCCCAGGTTCTGCTGACAAACACTGATTGCAGCATCTGAAGGGTCAGAACCAGGTGTTTTGTAGATCATAGAATCATGGAATGCTCAAGGTTGGAAGGGACCTCTAGGGATCATCCAGTCCAACCCCTGCACACGCAGGGTCACCTAGAGCACGTGGCACAGGTGCCACGGGTTTGAAGCGGGTTTGAAGATCTCCAGAGAAGGAGACTCCACAACCTCTCTGGGCAGCCTGTTCCAGGGCTCTGGCACCCTCACTGTTAAAAATTTTTTCCTTAAGTTCCTGTGGAACTTTTGGTGCTTCAGTTTGTGGCCATTACCTCTAGTTCTGTCGGTGGCCACCAGTGAGAAGAGACCAGCCCCATCCTCCTTACTGCCTCCCTTGAGGTACCTCTAGACACTGCTCAGGTCCCCTCTCAGCCTTCTCTTCTCCAGCTGAACAGGCCCAGCTCCCTCAGCCTCTCCTCATAGGGCAGATGTTCCAGGCCCCTGATCATCCTCGTAGCCCTGCGCTGGCCTCTCTCCAGCAGCTCCACATCCCTCTTGTCCTGTGGGGCCCAGAACTGGACACAATGCTCCAGAACTGGACACAATACTCCAGACCTGGACACAATACTCCAGATGTGGTCTCACCAGGGCTGAGTAGATGGATGTTTTCATCTTCCATACCTGAATTCATGAAGTTGGGAGTGTTTCACTTCTTTGCTATGTCTGAAAGAGGAATAATAGCAAGGCTTGGTGCTGTACAGGAGAGGATCTACTTTGGAGTGGGAGACTGGTTTTAAGCAACTTTAAAAACGTTCTTGGGCTGGATTCTGATCTGTGGTACAGCTAAGGCCACGTTATTGCGCTCAGGAAAGACAAGGCAGACCAAGAGTCTTTTCTGCTGGTTGCCTCTCAGATGAACACGTATGGAGAATTTTATAAAAAAAAAATACTGTACTTAAGGGAAAAAAGACTTTGGCCAGAAACTAGCAAAGGGGAAGAGGGAGGAAGAAATGGAAGAGCTCAGATTCTCTGTGTAGCTCTAGATTCAGGCTGACAGAAGGCCCAGGAAATCTTGGGAAAAAGCCAATGAATGAGACATCGGAGGAAGCTTAGAGCATTCTGAGATGGAGGGAGCTGCAGAGAAAATGAAATACTGTCCTTTGTGCTGCAGCTTTGACTTTTCCTGGGCCTATACATGTGTCTAAAGAATATTTCTATCTGTTTATGGACTGGTAATAGCGGCAGAATGAACACAATGCTCCAAGAAAAGCAGCTCCTTCATGGGCAGCCTGTATTAGACAGGAAGGGGTGTGGGAATTCCTGTCTCTGTCCCTCGCTTGCTAAAAATACTAGAAAGAAAAATATTATGAGGGCTGTAGCTCTGCATGGAAGGGTTTAAAAATCTTGGAGAGCGCGTGGATTTTGTTCAGTGTGAAAGAGATAAGGAAAGAAATGTAATTGCAGGCAGTAGTTAAAGAGTTAATTAACTTCAACTAATATCCTGGTGCATGGATAGAATTTGCATATTAGTGATGGGAAGGCCCTAAATTGCAGATTTTCTTGCTTTATCACTTACTATCCTGCACTTATCTGAAGGAGGGAAAAGCTCCCAGCAGGGACAGGCCATGGTCACGGGGAGCTGCTGAGCGGTGCCAGCAGCGTGTGGGTTTCGTGGGTCCCTGCTCATCCTGGGGGTCTCTTGGCTGCTGGGGAGGTTTGGGGGTTTCTTTGGCTCACAAACGTCTGACCTGTGGGGTAGGAATGGGTTTTGTTGAGATCTCACAAGCCCCGGCCTCAGTTCTCAGGGTACTTCGTAAAGATGCAGCTGCTTTGCATTCATATATCCTATCCGATGAAATGCCAGCATTAATTATTACTATCACAAATACATCAGCACTGTATAGAAATTAACTCCCTTACATTCAGTGTAATGTGTCCTTAAATTCGCTGGCCGTGTGTGCGGTTTATAGCTCTTTTAACATCAGCAGAGCTGTGGTTTTGTTTCCCCCTGAGGATAGGGGACTGTTCTGCATACGAGTGGTGCCCCTTCATGTTTAAGCTGTATTTCTGGTGAAACACAATTCAAGGCTGACACCCAGTGGCCAAGGGACTCTTCTTTTTCCTCTGGGTTGCTCTAATCTTTCAGAGGGATCCCTGACTCCCTTATCTCTTGTTTTTATCTGCCCTTCTTGGATTTGGCTGTAATGCCTAGGGATGCATTGCAGTCTTTTCCGTGTGATTAGATTTGTTTTCCATTGCCCCTTAAACAAGGGCTACTGGCTCATGGCATTAAGATGTAACTTCTTTCTGAAGAAGAACATTAGGCTGGGCACAGAAAGGAAAATATACACATTGTGATGTACTAAAATCAATGTAGGGAGCAGTTCTGCCATAAACCATGGAGACCATCTACTGTTTTTTTCCAAGTGTTGCTTTTATTTCTAGCCAAATCCAACTAGCAGCAGTGGGGGCAGTCAAATGAGTTGTAGGCCCCTTTCATTAGTGCTTTACAGTGGAGCACCCTGGAAAAATGAAGCCTAAATAAGGGGCTCACCATGAAGAGTAGAGTAGCACAGGGTAAAAGATTCTGGTCTACGGACTTCTTTTTGTATAATAATAAGGAGATTTAAAACCTCCTACTGCACTGGTGGATTAGGAGCTCATTCACTTCAAATAGCTCTAAAGCTGGAGAAGGCAACCCTCATGTTAGGGGCTGTTACCTCAGATGCATTTGCTGACACCTCCAAAAAATGGTTATTTGCTCCAAAAGCTGCTTGTTCTTTGCAGGAGGGACTGCCACTTCCCCTCTCGTGTAATATTCGGGTTCTCAATGTGGCTCTTTTGCTCTCTGATGAAACGTCTTGTCTGATGTCGTCTCAGTTCTTATCTGCTGAACGCCTGTCCTTTTTGGGAGGAGGAGGAGCAAGGAAATTCAGATGCCTTTATATCCTTTCACTCCTGAAACTGGATTTGTGGAAGGAACACGGCCCAAGATTTCAAAGGCATTTCTGAATTTTGAGCTGTTGTTAAGTCACAAAATTCAGTCCAGGATATCATCCATTTCTCCATTTTTCTACTCTACCTTCAATAGTGAGTTTTACTTCTTCCTAGAAGCTCCATCAAGACCTTGGAGGTTTAGGGGTCTAATGTTCTCTGAGTGTTCACCACTCCTATGGCTTCCAGTTATGGTGTATTAGAGAGCTTGCCAGGCAGTAAAATTAGTTATTGATACATAAATGTCATCTTGGAGCAATTTTCCTGCGAATGTGTTTCCATGGGAACAGGCCTGATGACTCAAAACCAACAGTGAAGACTTGGCACAATCGGGCGAGCAGCGGAGGAGGGAAAAAAGGGCAGGGAAAGATATTTTAGTAACATACCATAGCCTGGCTAGCACATTTTGCCTAAAATTGCTTTTAATCTGACATATGGAAGTCAGACTTCAAAAGAATTGAAGCTTAGAAGAACGGAATTGTCTGGAGGAAGAAATGCAGCTGTAATTTGGCGACATTATGCCCCTTTTTAGGATTGGAAGAGGGAAATGTCCACATGAGGTTTGGATCTCTGTTTTACAAGTGATGATGAAGATGGTATCAGACTGAACCCAGCAATCACAAGCCCTTCCTCATCCATGTTGGAGTAAAAAATATAGGGGAGCAATTTCTGCACTCAGGATCTGTTTCAGTTGACTGTCTTGAGACACTAACTTCTCAGGCTGGAATTTAATCTTGAGTGTTTTAGAACACTCATACATTCATAGTTTTTATTTTTAACCTTTCCTTTGTGCACCATGTTGCCAAGTTCATCTAAAAATGGAAAATTTTCTCTAATTCAGGAGTTGCCAGACCCTGGTTTCTACAGGCATGTGAGGGTCCACTATTTTTTTTTAATGCAATGCATCTTTGCTTTATTTAAAGCATGATCTTAGCTCTGTGTATCATTTTTGTAATGGGCATATGTTAACAGTCACTCATCTCCACGCAGATCTGCACATCTGTACCATGGCTGGGGCCTCTTCAGCTTTCATTAGTGATTTCGCTTCTCTGTTTTCAAGATTTTATCTGCAGTTGTTTGCAATTATAACTCAGCGTGCTCAGCTCTGTGCACAGTTCTGCACTACTACTGAAGACTAATGGATATTCTAATAATTCCGTGAGAGAGAGTGCGTCTGTCCCTAAAATTCAGTATAGATGAGCACTGGGCTCCATCATGCTGGCTGTGGAGCTTTGGATTTAGTCTTCCATACAGACTTCCTTGATTAATCCATAAAAACATTTCTTCAAATGTTGTGTTTTGTGTTCTGTATGTATCTGTGGGTATCTGGGATTCTCTTCTGTGTGTATCTGTGGGAGGGAGAGGGCGTTCTAAGCTTGATCTCCTCCTTGCCTTCTTATCCACAGAGTAGGGCAACATTTTCAAACCATTTGGCTCAGTGGTGAGGCAAGGATAAGGCAGTTACAGCATCCTTAAACTAATCTGCTCTGGGTTTTTTTTGAAAGGTTTTCCATACACCACACACAATCTTAATTGGCTTCTGATGCCCCACCCTGATCCAGAACAAGCCTCAGACGCAGATGATAATGGATGTAGTAATGAAAAACTAGGCAGAGTTGATGCATGTTTAATTGAAAGATACTGACACCAACAGAGCTGCTTCATAATCTGAATCAGGAAGGTCAAAACGCTCACAAGATGCCACGGGGAAACGTGTTGACGAAAGAGTAACGGGGATGGCTCCATGCGGTTAGTAGGGATCCTTGAGAGGGTCAAGAAAGCCGGGATTTTCAGTAGCTGTTAATGTTGCCACAGTAGTGAATGCCAAGAAGCAGTGCGATATTAAGCCCAAAACAAGATCCTTGACCGTACCAAAACTGGCGTCCTTAAGGATGAAAGAAAAAAAAAATAGCATCAGGTAATACCAAAAACCCCACAAACCACGGTAAGAGTTCAGTGCATTCACTGGCATTAATACATGGGACACTGCACTCATTTTTATTTATATTTTTTTAACCAAAGGAGTTGGGCCATTTCTGTTATCAAAGCAATTACTGAAGGAAAGTGAGCACCAAGTAGGTGGAAGTGCTGCTGTGTCAGAATGGTAACGTGCTATGTGTGATCTGCAGCTCCTATCTCTACTGGGACATTTTGCAGTCACTCAGTTCACAACCCAACTAAGAATATTTTCCTGGTGCTTCAGGAATAATTCCTCGGAGTAAAACTTAGCTCCTGATTATGGCAAGTGCTGATTTATATCATAATATACCCTCTGATGTATACAAACTATTAACTGTGTATAAACTGAAGGATAGTGGTTCTCCGGGCAGTGCTACGGCAGGAAAATTCAGTCTGCAAAATTCTGGGCCAAAAATTAAGCTCTCAAAGTTTAGTAAAAGAATAAGGAGGTTAAATCGTGCTGATTTAACAACGTTGTGACTCAATACAGTTCTGATCCAGATGTGTGCAGTGCTGAGCCCTTCAGGGCTAAGGAAAAACCTCCCTGGTTCAGTTACATGAGTAATTAGCTTGATTGCACTCACCCTGGACTTCACGGGTTGCGTAAGTAGGCAGCCCTCTGCACAGAGCATAGATGCTCTCTCCATAGGCCTTGAGGTCCCGGATCTTTGTTTTTGAGATGATTTGAGTGATCTCTTTTGGTGGAGTTTTCTGATCTTTCATCCCCTAAACAACGTCAAGTAACATCATTTGGTAAGAAGAGCGTCTTGATCTATTTCATGATACACCTACCTCTATTTCTGGAATGAGGACTAAGCGCTTTCTGCTTTTTTACTAAAACAGTATTTTGTGCCGTCTTCGAATCTGTTGTGCACCTATTCTTTCTCTATTGAAAAAAAAATCCCAAATCCCACCTGTCAAATTCCCAACCCAGATTATTGTTCAGCATCAGTGTTGCAAGGAAGAAACAAAGAAAAAAAACCTTTCTGTTTGTGAAAATCTAGTCCTCTCGAGAAAGAGCAAGCATGCCAGTAAGGAAGAGCTCCATGAGCTGCAGGGTGAAGACACTTAGCAGGACGACTGAGATTGACATATACGTTCAATATTGCAGTGGAATTTTATCGAAGGGCTCCTGAAAGCACCCTCAAATCCACTTCCTTGTCGCTGGTAAGCAGGGAGCTGAGATAAACTTCAGAGGGCCACAGAGATGGACCTCGGTGAGAGCAGCCCCAGGGACAGATAAACATGAAAGGTTCCTGCAAGAGCTGGTACTTGCACAACTCCCCTTTGCTTTCCCCTGTCAAACCCTCTTGCACTTTAAAGAGAGGATTTTTTAGCAGGGCTCAGCTCTCAGATACATTGGGAGGAAGCCTGCAAAATCTTAGTATGCTGAATGCGGAGGTGTTTTTGAAAATGTTTCCGCTAAATGCGAAGGAATATTTGAAAATGTTTGCATTAATCACATCGGCTGAACTCAATGGTGCTTAGTTCTCTTAAAGCAATGCATCCCATTGAAATTTTAGATAAATGCTTCTTTTCTTGTTACTGTTTCTTTTTCTCCCAGGAGTTACTTATGAAATTACTTTTTAGCCTGCAAAGAGTGTGAGATTATAAGGTGCCAAATCTAACATTTTAAAACATAAAAAGTGGTCTTAAAAGAAACAGTTAATCTATATAACATTGTAATAATGCATTTGATAGGTGATACATAATGTAGACAAATATTTTAAAAAATCCATTGCAAGTACCTGAAACAGGATATTTTCATTTTTCAAAACTTATAAATTATGTTAGTGTAAAAGGTTGTGGAAATTGATACAAATTCATAACATATGGTTTAATCTGAAAGGCTTTTATATTAGATGTTGGTATAAGTCTTTTGAAAATAATGTTCTCTCTGACATCCTCTGCTTACAGTTTATGTCGATTATTGTTCAGGTTTAGAATTCCCCTTTTTTTCTTACCTTCTTGGCAAAAGAAACAATATCAGGCATCTCATTTTTGTTAATCTTAGAAATGAAACAAACTTTCTTTGCAAATGTTCTGCTTGCAATGTATCCCTGTAAAATAAAAATAAGATCCAGGGTTTTAGTTCTTGGTTAATTGAGATCAGGATGAAGCCTGTATTAAAAGCCAAAGTAATAAAGACTGGTGGAATGGTTTTACCCCAGATCTTGGGCCCAAAATCTATCAAATTAGAACAGGATTTCCGTCAGTTGTACAGGAACTACTCATTTTGGAAAATTTCTGGAAAACACATGTTCTTCAGCACTCACCGTTCTGTAGTTCCAGACGATGTTCCATGAGTTCTTGCCGTCATTGATGTCAATATAGGCCGTCCCCTCTCCTTTGTTGATGTACACGGTTTGCTGGGCGTCCTGACTGGTGCTCAACTCCTTACTTTTCTTCACATCCTGAATTTAAGAAACAAAATTAACCAGAAGTTTAGACTCTCAGCCTATTGTTAGCCATCTCCCCAGAGCTTTAGAAAATTGCTGTTATAGGAAACCATCTGCACCACCCGGTGAGAGGTCAGAAGGGCTGTTTCACCATACCCTGTGATTTACGTAGCACAGATCATAGAATCACAGAATCCTTAAGGTTGGAAGGGACCTCTAGAGGTCACCTAGTCCAACCCTGCACACGCAGGGTCACCCAGAGCACGTGGCACAGGGCTGCGTCCAAGCGGGTTTGAAGATCTCCAGAGAAGGAGACTCCACAACCTCTCTGGGCAGCCTGTTCCAGGGCTCTGGCACCCTCACTGGGAAGGGATTTTTCCTTAAGTTCCTGTGGAACTTTTGGTGCTTCAGTTTGTAGATGTTTCTTCTAGTCCTCTTGGTGGCCACCACTGAAAAGAGGCCAGCCTCCTCCTCCTCACATATTTAAATACACTGCTCAGCTCCCCTCTCAGCCTCCTCTTCTTCAGGCTGAGCAGGCCCAGCTCCCTCAGCCTGTCCTCGTTGAGGTCGTTAGCTGTTTTTTAAATGAGGATGGCATAGATGTAGATCAGTATGAAATGTTTTGTCTGCTTTCCGTCCCTGAGGATGCACTCCTCACTCCATCTTAGGTTTTCTTTGACCAGAGAGGAGTGAACAAAGGTACTAGAAGCAGAAAGACCAGCACAGCGCTCCATGGGCCTGATTAGACATAGATCGTGTGCTTATACACACAAATACCCTCGTTGCCACCTTTCCCTTCAAAACAACCACAAATCCATGTTCTAAGTCAACCAAGTATTAGCCTTACTTGACAAAAATTGAGTAGAAAATGGTTTCATGTTTCTTTGTGTTACTAAAATATAGCAAATATTGGCCCACCAGGAGCCAGTGATGACAGCCTTTTTGAAAAGACAGAACAGTAACAATCCTGTAGTTTATAATTACTGTTTCACATTTTATACCCAGGAGAAATTTTGAATTCCTTTCTTCCACAGGGATGGGCAAAATTAAAGAAGCAGGAAAGATGGGAACAGCACAGGGACACATGCCCTGGTCACCATACTTACCTTACCAGCAAGAGAAGGAGTCAGCAAGAGCCCAAGTGCAAGAATCACAGTCTGAAATGAACATTGAAAGCACAGAAGTATAAACATAGGTCTGACAAATCTGCTCCTGAGAATCCTTTCTAACAACTTTTTCCCTAATCTCATCCCAATTGTACTCCTTGGATCCCTCCCCACCTTTTTTTTTCATATTGGAATTACAACAGTCCCCTGAGTCATCCTTACTTTACTCTAGAACAATCCAACCTAGACCTGTTTGAGTGATTTGCTTTTGCAAGAGTTCAGTGTGAAGACTCTTCAGAAGGCACTTGAATACTAATATAGCGAGATTCTGTAGGAGTGAGGAAGAAAATTACTGCATTTAAATATTATAAGCAATCTACACCTCACAGTGTTGCCCCAGTGTTGCAGAATGACAGCAGTGGCCTCTGGATTAGGCTCCCTGTAGACTGAATAATATACAGCTAAATCTGTGCAAGAATCCTCTTGATCTGTTTAGGTTAATATGGCCTGAGCTGCTCTCTCTGAAGGAGCTAAATCTGAGGAGAATAGGCCTTTTTGCTAAAAACAGATATAGGCAAAAACCTATGGTATAAAGGCAAATGTTTAGGATCAAAATTTCCTTTTTTAAGGAGAAAACAGCATGTATACTCACAGCAGACTTCATTTTGGCTGTAGAGCAGATGCGAGTGCAGCAGAATGGCACTTTATATATGTTACCTTATAACGTAACATACCACCTTATATACGTTAGTTTTCAATTAGGTGTGGAATGTTTAGATACTGAAATCAAGTTATCTAGAAATTTCTGCTCGTGTGTGCATGTCCATGAACATTATTTCCTCCTATGACTATTATGTCAATATGTGGGTTTTACTTTGCAAAATCTTACCTGCCAAAGCCTGACAAATTTACTAGATAAGAATCAGTTTGCAATGAGAAATTCAATATGTTTATTGCAAACTTTCTGACATGTATTATCTTCCTAATTATTTCTGAAAAATCCCATGGCAATGTCAGAGTGACTACCAAAAGCAAAAGAAAGTGAGAAAAGAAACTCGCCCAATGAACAAATACGATGGTAAGTCACGGTATGTGCATTATAGAAATTATAATACTGAGGTTTTTTTTTTATTTGTTTTGTTTTATCTTCTCCAGTGAGTCCTGGCATAACTCCAGAAGAAATTCTAGAAAAATTCAAAACCATGAAGGTCTCTATACATTCTTGACACCCTGATTTGACACCTTTGACACCCTGATTTGACACCTTTGCAGACTAATTCCAGTGCGCAGATGCTGGGCCCCCAGAAAACACTGCAAAATGTTAAATTCTGCAAATAAACTTGGTCATCAGGTTTTGCTCCTGTGTCTGAGTAAGCAGCCATGTCCATTGCTGTGCATGGACAGGTCCCTGTGCTTGTAACCCTGCTACAGATGCATTAGTTTTACGTTGGCTCAATACAAATGCCCAAGTCTTCATACCCCCAACAAAATCACTATAATTTACCATGTATTCTCAGGGTCTGCCAAAATACAGGGCCCGAATGCAGCAATGAGAGCATCTGTTGCCACCAAAATAGTATGTTTTTCAATGAAGAGAAATGTTCAGTTGAAATAGAACACACAAATGCAAATATCTGGACATTTTTGTTGTTTTTCTAGGCTGGGGCATGAATATTTTTCATCTTACCTTAGCTTATCTTTTGTGCTGAAGCAAATATTTATTGAAAGAGATTACAAGTCACTTAGGTTTCTGAGTATATAGACACATTTTTGTCTCAAGTTGCTCAGCTTGATTTTTTTGTGATATTAAGAGTGATTCTGTATCTGTTGAAGGAAATGATCGTAAGAATCCCAAGTTACTTTCTGACTGGAATTGAGTACATCTTCAAAAAACCTGTTGTTTTAACAGTTTATAACCAGAGCTGCTAGTATATTAAAGAAAACTCTGCTTTAAGTTGTGCTGAGGCCAGGGCTGCTGGTCTCCAAGGGCGGTTTTTGGTTAAATACCACTAAAATGGGGGTGATATATTCTTTGCAAGCAGCACCCATATGTGGACCTGAGAAGCACCCGGCATCGTGCTCTGAGGGCTATGATTTGATATGCTGAAGTGTTGCCCTCAGAATTAAAATGATTGCAGATCATGGAAATTATTTTGCTGAGAAAGCTCAGACCTATTCTTTGTTGAGAAGGAGCTTTTATTGCACAATTTGCAGTTCCATTTTGTGCACTATTAAGAATATCCATAGCGTCGCTGTTTTGATCTCCCGTCTGATTCTCGGAGGCTTTGCTGTCTTGCCCCAAGTTTGCAATCTGTTTTATACAGCAATTCTTGCTCTTTCTGATTCAAGCTGTTTCATTTCCAATGTATGGTCTAAACCGAAGCACTATGAAGTGTAATAACACCCTAATTAGGTCAAGAAAACAGCCCAAAATGCACTAATGGAAAATAAAACCCTGAGGTATGGAAAATCGGTGCTGAAAGCTGCCCTGCTGCTTCCCTGAGGAACGAAACTGACTCTTTAGCTGTATTATAGAGTTGGTGTTTTTGGTTCTGTCGTTGCAGGGTGTCCCCACGTCCCTGTGGACGCCCCGCGCTCGGCACGCGGCGCAGGTCGGATCCCGGCGAGCCCGGAGCGCTCACATTCCCCATCCGATAGAGCCTTGCGGCTGGAAGGCCCCTGGAGAGACATTTCCCAGTGACAAGCTAGCGGATAAGTGAAGCGTTTTGGCTTGCTTTATCTCAAAGAAAATGCACCGTAAATCTGGAAAGGGAGAGGGAAATTATCTTCAGAAACCCCGGACTAAGCAGAGCTTTGCTTAACCCTGTGTTACTTTTCTTGGGAGGTGTTAAAATATTGAGGGTGCAGGCAGCCAACCTTGGATTTTAATAACACCTACAGAACACACAAGAAACATTTGACTGCACAAGACAGGATGTCACATCCTCCACAATAGCCCTAGACTATTTCTGTCCCATCAACCCCAGTTACTGAAATAATTTTTTCAGATTTTCAGGACAAATTGGTCCCATTTTTCCATAATTTTGGCCTAATTACATTTTTGCTCTGCATTTCCAACTGCCCTTTCAGTTGGTTAAGGTATACTTTTCTGTTTTCCATGTTAAAGGTTTATCAAATATTATTAATTAACAGCTATATTCAACTACAAAACATTTCCATTTTAGTGATACACTTATTAATTTCCCTATATTGACAGCTGACTTTCTATGCTTATTAGACCAGTAATTTGTAATTGGCTGCAATGTACTATAGTACTTATTTTCATAATAAGAAAAATATTTACTTTAATAAATAGAAAAAAGTCACACACTTGTTTTCCTACATGTTGATTTTGGTTGTTATTTTAAATACAGTTATGCAGGAGGTAACACCATTAGCTTTTGGCCATGAACAATAATTGCTTAAGGCAGGAAGTGAAATCCCACTGGGATATTCTACAAGAACAGATTTAAGTGCTTGAATTAGCATTCTGCAGAACACTAATGTAACAACTTGCCTTTAGAATTGCTTATATATATTTTTTGAAGGTTTAATGGAATCACAACACAAGTTATTGCAGATTAATGATAAATTTTATTGAGAGACAATAGCCTACAGAGAGAGCAGGAGAGAGGCAGATAAAGAAGTGATTGAAAATGTGATCAAGATGACACTATTGGGGAAAAATTCCTCATTGTGGATACACTGCTGGGAAAAATCTCCTCAAATTTTCATTGGCAACAGATTTACTAAGGCTAATGGCAGTAATTCACGTTCACTTTGTTATGCTGTGTGTTCAGACATCTTTCACGTTTTTGTAGGAAGGTTGACGCTGAAAGGAAAGAACACCAAAACTCATATCAGATTTAGATTCACCAAAAAAGTCAAACTTACACTCTCAATTTAAAAATTGAGCTGTTCACTATTAAATCTTTATTTAATCTTTACGTAAAGGTTTATTAACCTTTATTTTGGTATTTGTTAGTTCCGAACATACTCACGTGAAGCTGGGAAAGCCAAGTAAGAGGGAACTCCTCTGCACAGAGCTTGGATGGGTTTTCCATACTGGGCCAGGTTTCCAGCCCTCCTTTTTGACACCATGTAGTTTTGTTGAGGTGCCAGAGGTTGCTGAGCCTCAAAAAAACAAAACCACGAAACACCATTTAGGGAAAAAAAATAATTCAAATTAAATAATTCAAAAAAAAAAATCAAAAGCCACAGCTACATCTTTAATTAATGTGCAGTGTAACTTTTTTTAGACTAGAGACTAAACTCACAGAGTGGTTCAGCCCTTCTGAGAAACTTTTGCTCTCTTCTTGGTGCCTTTTTTCCCTCTTTGTGGTTTTCTTTGCATGTGTGCCTTTCTCAGGCAATTAATTGGATTTCTCACCACTCTCCTTCACCATCTTACCTGTTCTCCTGAAAGGGGTGGAGGAGCCAGGATATTAGAGGGAAGAATATCTCTGTTTATTTTGCTAATGATGCAGGTCTTTTTCGAAAATAACCTGGTTGCAACATAGCCCTTAAAAAAAAAAAAAAAGCAAGAGATTCAACTTCTAAAATCACTTTTAACATTTATCATGAACAAAACTTAGAGGCAAGTGTAATGACAGAAGTGTGGGTAAGAAGTGGTTTTGTGTGGTACAAATAATTATAGAGAAGGAAAATAATGTTCGGTTATGTTGTCGGAGTCAATATGTCATGGAGGTTGAATGGGGACTTTAATCAACAACGTTATAACCTTATATCAAGGAGGAACTTACAGTGCTGTAGTCCCAGACAGAGGCCCAGGAGTTGAACCCGTAGTTCGTGTCAATGTGGGCCACGAGGTTCCTCTTATCAGTTATCAGGTTCTGGTGGGGATATCCCTCATCCTTGTCCTTATGTTTTTCCTTCATATTTTGAGTTTTGAAATGGATTAGAGAAAATAAGGATTTAGTTTTGTAGGGTTTTTATGGCCTGTCAACACATTGCTCTGATAATCACATATTGGAAAGTCATTGCTCTTACCGACCAGATTAAATAGAGATTAAAGATAAATTCCAGCCTTGGAGAGGAAAAGTAGAGTCAAACCCTCTGCTCAGGTTTAACTAATCCCGGCTTTCCTACCTGTCTGATGCATCATGAAGATAGACAAGCTTAACAAACACCTTCCACCCACTCCCCACCGTAAAAACGCCCTTAATGCCGTTTGCAAGTTGAAAAGTTATTTTGTTCACCCACTGGATCATAGCCTAGGTTTAAGATTTAAAAACAAAAATAAATGTTCTTTACTGAGCTTGCAAGAAAAAAAATCCAGGAAAGTAAAATTTCCTATTTTCCTTTCCCAGCAAGAACTTGCAGGCAGACAATAATATATATTATTTCACCCTAGTTTGTGATCGGATCCTTTATGCAACTGTTCTTCTGTCTCCACACAATGATTTTTTTTCTGTTTATGCTATTTCAGGACAGACCTTGTTCATTTCCTATCTATCAACTGACTTCCCCTCAATATATTAATTAGTTAAATGTTTTCTTCTGTATAAAAATGCTGTTTCCTTCTAAGTTGCAGGTTTTAAGGAGAATCCAGCATCATTTTCAGAAACATTTCAGAAGTGGAGAGTAAAGGCCCTTGGTTCTTTTGGCAGCAGTGTGTAATTACACATAGCATTATACTCACATATCCAGCAAGAGCAGGAGCCAGGAAAGTTCCAAGCAGAGTAACAACCAAAACCTGTAACAAACAGTCAGAATTTACCACCCCAACACTGTGACTGCTCATGTTGCATCATTATTTGTTGTCTAAAAATAAACTTGACTTCCTGTTCAGGTTTACGTATGTGCCCCACGCTTTTAAAGTGTGGTCTAGCTGAAGAACATTTAAATATGCTAAGCATTTACGTGTTACAATGATGTAAATCAGGTTTTTTTAAAATAGAAGAGCATTTAAACACAGTAGACTCCTTGGAAAAAGGTGGGTATATTTTTATTTTTATTTTATTTCGTTTTATTTTTTAAGGCAGTGAACCCTCTGAGCTTTTGGATTTCAGACATAGGGCAGATACATGTAACGTCCATTCACCTACTCCTGAGCAGTTATGTGGGTACATTACTCAATTCAGCTCTGTACTTGCAATATTGCAGAAATGTGACTTGAACGTCCTCATAATATACTTCATGCTGCCAAATAATAGTTTAAAGGTAAATAACATCTTTTTCTGTACCAAAAATCAGGCTAAACACTGTTACAGTGACTCATTTGTTCAAATTTCTCTAAGGTCAAAACTACTGCCAATATGTTTTTATGCAAGATTTAAGATTTCTATCATAAGTTGTTTTGTGGTAATAGTTGCTGTTAACAATTATTCCCTTGGAGACAGTCCCTTAAATACTTCATAAATCACAAAATTCATCGACTTCAAAGGAGAGGCTTTTTTACGAGTGAGATCCAAGCGTGACTCAGAATATTTAGCACTAACATTTTGGGATTTATCCCGCAGCGACTGTGTTTCAGTCATGCTCTTGGAGCCCTGCGCCCTGACCTCGTATCACTCATCAGGGCTGCTTATGACTCACCCCAGAAATTAGGAATAAGACACTAGTGCCCTTCCTAGACTTAAATGTGCCTGTCACCCTGGTATCGGATCCTCCAAGTTTGAGTCAGCCGGTGGAATGGCATCACTGCCAAATAAGAGATGTCACCGCAAAAAATCGCCCCTTTTGCTGCATAAACCATACAGAAATCAGCATTTAATAAGTGCCAAGAGACAGAATAATCTTAAAAGAGTCCAGCTTTAACACTTTTACGAGAAAGTGATGCATCTACTTACGGTGAACTTCATTTTGGTGGCAGGAAAGGCACGTTCTGCTGGGAGTTGCTGTGTACTCTTACTTTTTATACATGGACACACCAAAGTTAAATGTTCAAATGGGGTTATCTTGCTGGCAAGTGTCCTCTATTCACAAAGCCAGGATTTACTTCCCGTGGTACTGATCTGATAGCAGCAGGTCTTGATACCGGCTTGATTGAATTCAAGAATTCAAACGGGAAGATGAAAAAAAGAATTCTTGGAAGGTTCCATATAGTGAATAATAAATTCTAAAAAATAAAAAACTGAAAAATATTTAATATTAATATTATAATATTTAATATTAATATTATAATATAATATTAATAAGTGATATTTTGTGCCTATGTGACAAAGGACTCAACCTGGTTGTTTTTAGCCACAATTCATACACTTTTTAGAATAGCAAGATTTCCAGCTCTATTCATTTAAAAGACATCAAGTTGTGTCTCCAGAAATGAGATTAGCTCTAACTCATGGAAATTATTGATTTCTTTTGTTTAGCTTTCTCTCTCAATCTTTTCAGCACTGTTCTGTCTTTTAGGATCAGCTTACCAAGCTTCTGGCCTGGATTCTGCATTTTTGCAGAGATTCTTAACAGAATAATAATAAGGAATATTAGGGATTCTATATCAATTATTATGAAGCAAGTAGCTTTTAAAAAAATCTGAATTTGAATTCTGTAATTAATATAGAACCAGTCTATAGGTTGAGCTATTTGCCTTGTTTGCCTGTGAAGAGAGAACTTTGGTTTTACAGTTTGCATGAAGTATAAAATAATGAAACCAGGTTATGAAGTGAAATGATTTGTGGATGCCGAATGGGGACAGGTAGGTGTTTAGCCTCCCAAGATTGAACCAAGCATAACAGAATATTTCTATGTCACAGAATCCTCTCGTAGTCTCCAAATACTTAATTATTCAACTGAGTTCTCATGAGAAAGGCATTGAGAAATGGAGCTGTATTATGCTAAGCCCTGCGGTGTCATCAGCAATGAGCTGGAAAGCAGCTTTGTCCATTTGTTGCAGCCACCATGGCCAATTTGGCTATTCCAATAATGTGTCACACTTGGAAGTCTCAACCTCCAAATCCTCCATCAACTTTTGATTATTTAAATAGTTTATATGGCAGACACACAGCGCTAGAGCACGACATCAAGACGAGCTTAAGAAACGAATTACAATAAAAGAAGTCAGGAAAAGGGGGAAGGAGGGACAGCTTTACTGTAAGGTTGTTCTTTGCCCAGTACAAGCTCGTGTCTCTCTGATTTTTAAGGCTTTGCCCAAAGCATTCTCTTTTCCTGTATTAAATTGTTGTATCAATGTACAGCAAACAGTTATGGCTAAGAATTATATGAGTTTAACCATATTCTCAAATTAGTGTTCTCTTTGGCACACACATGCTTCAATTTTCGTATGATTTGGCTGATTTTTAGCAAAGAAAAAAGTACTGAAATTATTGTTGGATTGAGCCTAGAAGCTTAGCTTTTGACAGCTTATTTAAACTATGTTTTACCTGACCCTTGGCCACACAGAATTTTCCAGGCAGTGCCATAGTTTCTTGATCCAATATCGCTGATTTCCCTCCGAAACCCAGCATGGCCGGTTGTATGCAAAGGTAAATACAGAGAATTTTGTTGATTTTTGAGGTGTTGCTTGATTCTTTACATTCCTCCCACTACTTTCTTATTTCCTGATAAGGCAAATACTTATCAAAAGTACATGGAAAAAAAAAAAAAAAAGTCTCCAAGAGAGTTTATTAATGCCAGCCTTATTCCCACCTGAATCTGATTGAATAAATCTCCCTTATGTGTTGAAATTCCTGTTTGGCAATCAGACTTGGACTGCAATTGTCCAACTATACATTTCACTCTAAGTTCTGAAGTTCAGATTATTTTTAGAGGATGATGGTGCCAAATGGTGGGCCAGATTGTCTTTGTAATTTTACTTATGCAAATTGTGAGTTATTCTGTAATTTAATCATATTTTGCTCAAATACATTAGAACGAACTTGGAAATATTTGGCATTATGAAAATAGCAGAGAGATGAACAGTTTCCTGTGACCATAGTTAATGTCGCTGTGTTGCAACAATGATTTTCAGAGCATATTGCTTTTGTTCCAAAAAGTATTCAAATCCTATTTTCTTGTAACACTTGAGGCAAAAGTGACTTCACTTGGGAAAAAGCTTGAGGGTTTCCAGATTGAAAGAGTCCAAAGGAAGAAGACTACCTTGAGAAATGGGAGTATCATCCAAAAGTCCAGGTTCACCAGGGAATTCTGAGGCTGCAGCGGTTGCTTCCCGAGCCAAACCTGGCTCCATGTGAGGACAGACCAAAGTGAAAATGCTCTGCAAGGAAATAAGAGCATCTCATAGCTCTTCCTATGCAGCTGGTTGCTTTGGTTAATTAAAGCAGACGAGCACTTGAAGGCTCAGCTGCCTTCAGGTCTTGCTTGCTCAGTAGATACCTGCATATTTCAGGTGCAGTAATGGGAGATTGCACATTCACTGTGGACAAAAAGTCTCCAAAAAGCAGAATTTTCCTTCTGGAGGAATATACAGGGTCCCCTTGAGTAACAGACCAGCATCAACTAAAAATATCTCCTCTCTTGTCATAAGGTTAATTGGTAAAATTAAGAAATTAATCTTTATTTTTTGGTCTTATATGACTGGATCATAATATTTCACCCAGACTAATACAAAGTGAAAATCCTCAGCGAGGTAATGACTGTTGTTGTAATTCTCCTTCACCAAATACTGTGGATTTTGCATATTTCTCTGCTTTTATTCATGTGTGTCCATGCTTGAGAGAGCTGAACCTCCGTCTATGCAAGTATCTTGAGTAAAGCATGAGGACATAATGATTAATGGAACATTAACTTCAGTTTTTAATTTAACTTGTAGAACCTGGATCCTATGTGGGGAGGGCTCTTTCGACTACTAAAATATGCTTTGTGACTGTTTCCAACATAACTAATCCTACAAACAAGGAATCCTTTGAGAAGAACGGGGTGGAGCAGCGTTCACAGGAGGGTGACACCAATCTAATCTCAGTCTTATCCAGCCGTGCTGTTCACGTGAGTTTGCTCTCTGTTCATATATCCTGATATATCGCTGGGCAGCATGGCTTTGCTCCACTCAAGATCGCTTTTTTCCATGCTATATTGTGTGGAATAAAGCAAATACATGCAATTTCCTCTTCATTTAGGCTTGTTTGTAGGGATAGATTTATGTACAGCCTCTTTCCATTCTTTTCTGGTGACTAACGTTACAGAAACTTGTCGCCTGTTACTTTACACTGATTTTTCACAACAGGCCTCAATTGTGATTGCTCCAAGTACCTGCACTGGCTGATGTGGGAGTCACAAGGAGGTGAAAATAGGAGTTCAGACAAGGTCATATTCATAGAAGAACATTTCCTACCACAGTATCATGCACTCAGTGTGGTTTTAATACGCTACAGAGACCAGAATACTCCTTAAAGCAGGAATCCCCATCAGGCTCCTTTTGACTTGTGTCCTTGGGAAACCACCAAGTTTTGCTTTTTGTCCCGGAGAAGCTGGTCGTTATTCAGCTTGTCTCTTTGAAGCACAATCATTATCCTTGGCTATATCAATAATACAAATACATGTGATATGCACCGTGGCAACTAAACAAGAATGAGCAACGTTTTTTGGGAGAAAAGGCCACGCATGCACTAGTTGGAGGAGATGGATGCAAAGCTGCTCTGTTCATTAGCTGGCACTCAGGCTCCTGGGACACAGGTTTTTCTTTCCAGTTTGTCTGCAGAGTGTCTACAAAGTGCCCTTGAATAAATGAGCAGCACCTTTTCCTGATAGCATTTAATACTGGATAAGCATCGTGTTAAATCTTAACAGCTTGAACCTGCAAGAGCTGAAACACCTCCAGAGTTAAAGTCAGCAAATAATAGCCATTTGTAGAGTGATTAAGTTTACAAAAGCTGACTTACTGATTGTTTTTGCCATATCAGGATCAGGATATCTATGGAAGCTCAAAATTCAGATAAAGCAGCTTACCGTGGTGTGGCATGTAGATAGAGAACTGCTCGAGTCATGAAGAACATTTGTCAAGTGTCTTCCACACCTACGGTAAGATATAAAAGTTGAATGTTTCTGCGGCTCTCTCATTTTCGTTTTCTGCAGCCTCTTGCTACTCTCTGAAAGGAAAATGATCAAATTTGTGAGTATACACCTTTTTATTGAATTTATATTTTAGAAAGTTCCTTTCTAATGATACATATGGACATTTTCTGCTGTTCACTTCAAAAATTACATTTCTTTTATGCTTGTATTATTTTTTAATGAATTTCCAGTTCAGAAGTGTGATCTATTGTATTTTATTTAAGCTGCTGTGCCACTGCCCTGTGTTTCTGTTGAGTGTAAATGTTTGTTCCTTTTACAGGCTGCAATTCTCGCTTTGCTGGGGGTCTTCTTGACCCCGACTTCATCGCAGGTAGGTGGACGGCGAAGCCTTGTGCTGTGTGCACTGCTTTAAAATGCATTACATGCATGGGAATATAATGGGAGGAAAAGCACAGTGCTAATTGCTGAGGGTTAGGAAAATACCCTTTGCCAAAGGAGACAACTGTACAGGCAAAGAGGGGGTTCTGTGCAGCTGTATAGCAACAGGCAATCCCAGGTTGGTCGCCTGTAGCTCAGGCTAAGTTTTGGAGCCTGTTGCAGGCTGCTCCACACAGGGACAGGCTGCCCCGGGTGCTTCACCTTTTCCTACAATGTGGCTCCATCCTCTCCTTTCCCTGCCTGAATTGAGCTCTTGGCAATTAACTTCCATCCCAAAGGCCTCCTGACATTGCTAGAGAGTTGTAAAGAGACTTGGGATTTATGGGAAGCAATTGCATTTGATTATTTGAAAGGAAGCGCTTTAATTCATAGGATAACGATGAACGACTGTTTTGTGTTTTGTTCCAAAGACCTACGACTTGTCACCTGAAAATGGTTTGGTCACGGCAACTATGACTATTGACAATAAGAAAAACTTGGCTGATGTCCATATCCGCTCTGGGTTGTACTCCTCTGATACCATTTTTGACTACCAGCATGTAAGTAAACCCAAGAATCTGCTCAAACAATCTCCGTGAGGATTTTTTAAACACGGAAAAAATATAGGGGTGTATTTTCATTGTGAGTTGTCTTGAAACTTCCTTTTCCATCGCTTCTCCTCCCCTTTTCCCATCTCTATCTAACACATGTGATGATGCAGTTGTTTAGATTAGGTTTGTAATGAAACACATGGTGGATATTCATGAAGGGGAGCACAAGTCCAGGGAAGAAGAAAATTTCACTGTTATAGATGGATATTAATATAAGGAGGCTGCTTCAGTTCTCCAAAGGTAACGGTCCAAGTGCAAAGTCATGATGGGCTGTGTAGCAACTTTGTTATTTGTTCACCCTAAAGAATAGGGGCAACTTCCAAGTGGGAATGGTAGCTGTTTTTAACGAACTAACTGTAATTTCTTGTCACAGGGATATATTGCAGCAAGGGTGTTTTCACGGAATGCCTGCTTTATCCTGAAAATGGGCAAAAATACCTTCCCAGAGCTACGGGAAATTGGGCGCAGAGCTTATGAGAAAGAGGTAGTTTTATGGAGATTCTTGTACTGTATATTAATAAAGTTGCATGGGTGGGTGGTTTGACAGAAGCCCTCTGTTCTAGCATTAAGAACAGCTCTTGTTTTTAGGAAATTATGTTACTGGATTTGTAATGATGAAACAAAATGGCAAGATAAAACTTCAAATGAGTATCAAATACAAAATCATTTTAAGAAAAATGAACAATCATGGCCCACTCTGCATTGTTATAGTGGGTGGTAGCTATAGCAGAACCATAAGATCCCATCTCTATGGAAACAGTGTGATTGAATATTTTGGATGGCTCTAATAGGAATTCACACAAGCTTTTTTCCTTTTTTCGTTGTCATGCTAATGTTTTGAGGAAGAAGTATTGGAAGTTATTTTGTTTTCAGAACAGAATTTGGAAATCAGTTTACTTTGAGTAGACTGTGACTTTCCTACGCAGGCAAAACTTTCCCAGAGATTCACTGGGAATATTGCCTGGAGATGAGTGTCAGCTGTGGCCCATTTTATGACAGCATAAAAGTGGCACTTCTACAGCAAAATGTACTAATGACCCCTTTAAAATGCATGTGTAGACTGAGCAGATTAACATAGGTATCAGTTGCTTAAATGTATCATAGTTAATTAACATAATTTATTATTACACTAAAACAGTTCAATTCTGCTGTGTTGATAGAATTATGATCTAATGAACTTTGTTTACAAAATACAAATGTATTTTACTTAACTTGTAGCTTTCTCAGCTAATGCTCCATGTGAGACCAAAGGCAAAGAATTTTAGTTTAGGAGCTTTTCTCACAGCATGTGTTAGTAGACCAAAGCCAGAGCTACCTTGCTGATGACGTTTAATGCTTTCTGCTTAGACTTTGAAGAAGATCTTCTCCCCAAATGATGTGTGGGTGGAGTACACACCTGGCAATTCGGGGCTCGCCAACATCAAGGAATGGTTTGTGTATGGCAGCGCCATTGAGCATCTCTGCAGGGATCTGCCTGTCTACAGGCTTCTGAAGACCGAGAGTAAGAGCAATAAGAACATAAACCTTCCATTACAGGCAGCATCCAAGCACCTTTCAAACCCTTATAGCTCAATCCATGTGTTTTCTTTGTGAATTAGCAACATATTGCCCCATTTTAGAGGAGAAAATTGCCTAATAGAATTAAAAGTATAAGGCCCTTTGATGCTTTGAAAAAATTCCCTTTCTCACCTTAGGCATCTTTATGGAACAGCTCTCCATAAGTAGTTTGCCCAGGTGGCAAAAGGCACCCATGGGATACAGCTGTACCCGACCTGTGCCCTGAGGATATAGGGGTCCCAAAATACATCCAGGATATGCCAGGATGCTCCCTCAGGTCCTCTGGCTATAGTAAAGCCGGAATACAAAAGTGGGTTGAAGCCTCCCAGATATTTCTTTGCTCTGTGTTATACCAGAAAAGTTTTACGTGTTGCCCATTCAGATCAATGGGACCATAATTGGGGATGGAAACGTTTCTTTGTGTAATTAACAGCCCTTTTGCTACTGGGTGCTGGGAACTTGTCACTGAAAATATCTTCATTTTCTTGTTTCTGTTTTAGGACCACTGAATACTCGGAATTGCGCCAATGCAGGAATCCCAAGCATTTTGGGCATTAGAATCTGTCCAAGCGTCAACTAAAGCCGGTCCTGACAATTCCACTGCTTGGAAATGGTTAGTTTTCCCGTGTGCTTCCCCATCTGCAACCATGTTCTTAAATTGGTTCGGGTCTTCTCATAGACTCAATTGGCCTATCCTAATCTTTGAACACAACACAACTCCTATGTGCAAATAAAGATAATGCATTTAAGAGCTTTCTTTTTCTTTTCTTCATCTGAAAACATAACAAGACTAAGCCAGGCCTTGCTATAAGCTTTCATCTAAACCAAAATAAACATTCTTTTGGCACATTAATACATGCAGGCTGTAACATATGCTTTGTGTCAACGAAGAAATGGGAGAGGAATGTTTTCTAGTGAAAAGTTCCCCCTTGGAATCAGCACTGAGCATCCTCAGGCACTGACTCACCTCATCTGATCACTCGAGAGGATATGGGAGGGATCAAACCCATGAAAGGGTAGAGGGAGGAGTGGAAATATATTGCCATCTATCACCATAACACTTCATAATATCCTTTAGCAGATTTGGTTTAAATGTTGTTTTTAGAGGCGTGTCTGAACCAAAGCCCTGCTTTGAGAAAGTTCAGGGATTTTGTGTTCAACCCCTGATTTGTCCCTGCTGTTGGCCAACCTCAGGACCTGTACAGCATGTTGCCAAGGTGCAAAAGTTCTGGTTAGCAAGCGAGTCTTTTACAATCCCTGTCAGATTCTTTACAAATTTACCCTGGTGTTTGCAGTGAAGCTTAACTTCTGCAAAGCCAGTGAAAATTTGGGGTGATTTTAGGGTCAAAAAACCCTTTCTTTTGAACACTGAACAAATTTAGGAAGATGGTCCCTGTCCAAAATTTTGTAACCTTGAATATTGCTTTTTGATGCTGCGCCAGTGTGGAAAGAGCCATGCTAAGCACACTGCATATATTGTAGCATATTTTATAGCTCAGGAACTGATAGAGAGGCAAGAGGAGGCAGTGCTGATGCTGCCTGCATGATCCCCTAGTAGATACCAGTGAATGGTTAAATACTTATGTGTCCTTTCCCATTAGTGCTTGGAAGAAGTGTACGTTTTTGGGCTGCACACTGAATGTTTGCAGTTTATTTGGGCTGCCAGAGAGCAAGGCAGTCCTTTGGGGTCCAGAAAACTGGCCCTGGGTTCCCCATTTGTTATTTTCAAAACAGGCTCTTGATCAAACCATCTGTCACTTATTAGAAGAGCATTCTATTGTGAAAATGCTCTTTTAGATTAATCCTATTCACAACAGTCTGCAGGATTTTGGTGCTCCAGAGTGCACGGGTTAGATCTTAAAAAGGTGTCTAGAAAGGAAAAGAGCATCAAGATGTGACTTACGACCTTCAAGGTTACCTGATCTTCCTAAGAGCTTCTTTCAAAGTAATATGTTTAAAATGTAGCTTGCTTCTCAGCTAGTCTTGCTCTATAAAAAGCAGGGAATATATTTTATATAAAGGGAGGGAGCATGTCTGGAAATGCCTGAGTATCTGGGCATGCATGTGCCTTTGTGCATCAAGAATGCTTTATGATCAGCTTTTTTAAGTTAAATAGTATTTATCCTTTACCAAGACAGCAGAATCATGCTGTTAGTGTGCTTCCAGCTTTAAAAAAAAAAGAACGGGGGGGAAAAAAGAGGTGATTAAAGGCATCCCAGCAATGGTATCGTTGGATGCGCACTGACAAGCAGCTGAAGTATGTCAGGCATTTGTGCGGGGCAGAATTAGTGCACATTCCGGTCGCATCTCCACCTCTGCTGCAATTAACCTTTCCTGATCCCTGTATCAGCGGGCAGGAAGGAGCTGGGCTCCCTCACTGCCAAGGACACCAGTTTATCGAGTCGCCTGTGCTGCCCTTTCATCCGAGATCTTTTTACCATTGAACTCATTGCTCTGAGCACCGTCCGCTACCTACTGCTTCCCAGCGTACAAGGCACCCGCAAACCCCCTGATGCCCATTGGGATGGTTTTAAAATCGGAGATTAGCCCTGACACTTTTTCCCCATAACAATGGAAGCTTATTTTCATTTCATTGCCATTAAATACCTATCTGAAGGCCCTCATTTGATAGGTCTTCCCACCCTTTTTTTACTTACAGTGGATGGTAGCTAGAAAAAACATCCCTTGCCTCTTGCACGTGTCTAAAGCCACCCTGGGACCAATTGCTGCAGTCAAACACAGAACAACAGCCACATGCAGGAAGGAGAGAGGCAACATCTCAGGGAAGGGAAAGCAAGCGCTTGGTTTGAATCAGGGTGCCTAATTTTAGATATTCAGTTTTGAAACTATTGGTCCTCAAAGGGAATGAGTTGGGTTTACGAAGTGACTTGGTTAAAAAGGAGACCATCCTGCTTGGAAAGCACACCAGATTTACTAAGAATTTGACCCTGAAATATGTATTTACTTTTTACTTGAATTAAGAACTCAGTGTAGTTTCAGTTGACCACTAGATGGCAAATCACTACAGTAATCTCCAAAATTGCTTTTTATTTGCAATTCCGAGCCCAAGGTTATTTTTAAGGCATGAGATCTTGCTGTCACTGGACTAGTAAAAACACTGAGTAGGTGCAAAAAGTAACTCAAAAATAAAATGAAATGGATTCCTGTGAGCCTGAGATCTGTTACTCAGGGAGTAAAAGCTGGGTCGAGATGCAGAGGATTCAAATTCTTTCTTTCAGATTTCCACACCTCTGAGATAAGATGTTTTCCCTAACTGAAGCTCTCTCAATCCCCTAATAGTTCCCATTTCTTCACTGTAATATGTGTATTTATTTTCTTGCTTTATGTAATAAAGTAGTACATTCACATAGTGTGTATTAATCAAAGACAAAAGAATATTCTAGAAAGATACATAGTGAAGACTCATGAGACCTAATATAAATGAGTGAAATCATTTCTGTTTCAGAAAAGAGATGCAGCAAGAGAAGAAAGCTAAATCTGAGAGGCAGGAGCCACCGATCAGGAGCACAGGTGAGAAGGGAATACCCAAGGAAGTCTCATTTCACTTATTCTTTTTTATCTGAGGGAGTTTATACACCAAGGAAGGTCATTCAGAGCCAAAGAGTTGAGGCTTCAAGTTGCTCCAGCCATTGCTTGACAGATGGAAAAGCAGATGTAGTATAAGGTAGAGCCTACTGTGGCTGTGCTCAGATTGCAAAACAAAAATCTTTCTTGAATTCTTTCTTTTAAAAACCATTTTTGAATCCCTGGTGCTAGGATGAGAGCTGCTATGAGGATGTAAAGGGGAGAAGCAGTACAGGGAGTTACTTTAAGGATGTTCTTGTAATTTAGGCGGCTTCTAGGACAGCCTGGATTATAAAGATGGTTACAGGTACCCAGTACAGGTACAAGGGTACCCCGAGGTACCATAATTAGCCATTTCATAGAATAGAATGCTTAAGGTTGGAAGGGACCTCTAGGGATCATCCAGTCCAACCCCTGCACACGCAGGGTCACCTAGAGCACGTGGCACAGGGCTGCGTCCAAGCGGGTTTGAAGATCTCCAGAGAAGGAGACTCCACAACCTCTCTGGGCAGCCTGTTCCAGGGCTCTGGCACCCTCACTGTTAAAATTTTTTTCCTTAAGTTCCTGTGGAACTTTTGGTGTTTCAGTTTGTGGCCATTTCCTCTAGTTTTGTTGGTGGCCACCAGTGAAAAGAGACCAGCACCATCCTCCTCACTGCCTCCCTTGAGGTACTTACAGACACTGAACTTATAGACATTAACTTATAGACATTTAAAAACACACAAAACTTGGGACTAAAGGACACTAAGGCTTGAGCCCGTAGTGGTTGCCAGTAACTTTTCCATGTGCTGTTACAGGCGACGGGGGCCCTTTTTGCCCAAAGCTCCGGATTCAGGAATGGGCCCCGGACCTGCAGGGAGGTGTTTGACAGCGACACATGGAGCCACGTCCCCGGGTGCCGCACGGGGCAATGGAGCCCGGGCACCTGCCACCCGTCCCAGATAAGTCGAGCTCTTTAACACCAGGGCCTGCGAGGGCCTTGTTCCAGGCTCTCCATGAGATAAGCTGCCATCCGCGCTTCACCGGACACTCCGGCCTGCCAAGGCCTCCGAGGAAAACCGGGAGATGTGAGGCGTGATTTAAAGCACGTTACAGCCCGGGCTACGCTCTGGAACGGGGTGGTCGGGATTCAAAGAGAGGAGCCCCCATGGCCTGCGGGATCCTTCAGGAACAGGACGGCTCGCACGGAGCTCCTGGGTGCTCAACAGATGTTCAGTCGATAACCACAACCCAAGAAATGGGAGAAATCGCAGTTCCAAAGCCTAAAAATCGGAACAGTCATTACAAATTCTCAAATTAGAGCAAAATAATCATATTTTCAAACTTTTGAACTTCACAAGTGTATACAGCTACAAATGCACCTGAGAAGAAGAGAGGCCTTTGCATACACATTCACAAAAATCCTCTCAAACTGATGCCAGGGCTAATCAGAGTATCAAGAGGGAAATTTCCTGGCTGTAAAGATATTTTACCTAGAGTTATTAACTAGGGTCTCTCTTTTTTTCCATGCACATCGTGGTTTTAAAAAGCTCTTAAGGTAAAGTCACATTTTTGATGTGTTATTCTGATTTGGAGACCAATTAACCTTAGCCTGATATTGTTCCTGGGTATCTGTGAGGTTATCCATGAATTCAGGTGAGGAGAATTCAGCCGTTGTCTCATGAACGGAGGTATTAAAAGCACTTGGACAAATTCCTCTACTAATGCTAATACTTACATATTCTGAGCATCCTAACAAATAAAGCTGCCAAAGCCAGACATTAAAATCAGAAGCAGACAAGTAAATCTCATGCAAATAAAACTGAACTGGGCATTATTTTTTCTCTTTAGAAAAATAAGCCACAAGGCAAAAAATATTTTTTATTAATATTTTTCTCTGAATTTTTTGAACTTTCACCAAAAAAACGAACATCTAAAATAGTTCTCCTCTGTCTCTGATGGTTTTGGCAATGCAAAACCATCAGTTTAAAGAGTCTAGAGGCTTTTTAAAAAAAAAAGAGGGAGAAGAGTTGTTGCAATTTTTTCAGCAATTCCTAATGTAATTTTATAAAGCAAGTAAAATATTGCTCTTTTTTTCCCCTGTTTGGAATGTAATCACTGAACTATTTCTTCTGCACTGCAAAAAAAAAGCACACAAAAGTGAATTTCTTCATTCATTTGTTGATGAAAAGGGCACACAAAGAGCAGTCCACAGAGCCAGTCTGCGTCTGTGATCTAATCCAGAATTAATCTAAACTCCTGTGCAATTTCCTCGCAAAGGATAGAAAAGACAAAATCTGGGGTTAACTTGTGTGATAAACCTAACTAAGAGCAGCTACTGACAGTCCTCACTTATGCAATATAATTACAATCATCAGGTTACAGAAATTCAGGTGTAATACCCTTTAAATTTTTGGTTTTTGAAGTTTTATTTAAACGGGACTTTTTACTGACTCACTCTCTCCTACTGCTACCCACAATTTATTTTCCTCATATGATCCCAAGCCTAACATTAACTAACTAGAATAAATCTATTAGACAGTAGTTTAGGCTTGCCTAATTTTTCTTCTGTTGAGAGGATTATTAGCCCTTGGATTTATAATTACTGCCTCACATCAAGACATTGATTATTTTTGAGGTATTCTAGCTCTGATTAAGCACTAAATTCATGTTATTAACCAAAGTTGCCAAAAAATGTGATAAACAGAACCATTTTTCTTCCAACTGATTGTTTATGATTAAAAATCCATAGTTTTAAAAACCAAGGCCAGGATACGTTTAATATTCATTCCCAAGAACTTTGTCCTTTTAGGGTTTGGGGAGTATTTAACTGGAATTCTCATTAAGGAAGAGAATGGGATTCCTCAAGCAGCCCACTCGGACACAGCTGACATGGATGGGGGACAATTTGGGAGATTTCCGTCAAGTTTGGTGCAGGAATCTTGCTCTTGTCAGCGTCACTGAAGCTGTTCAGTGACTTGCCCGAGGTCTAACACCCAAATGAATACCAAAGCTACATAAAATAACTAGATGACAAGGGACGGAATTTCAAAAATGTAGAATTAAAACTTTCTCTTGACCTTTTTCTATTAAACTGTGCTGTGAAGCAAGCATGATAAAAAGCTGGCAGCGTTAAAACTCCTGGTATTATTCAACTGCTGTTAATTAGCTCTACAGTACAACCACTTTCTGTGTGAAGTTCTCAAATATTAATTGATTTATTTTATAATGTGTCCCACCACGTTAGACCGAATTAGTGAATTTTGTAACCTTTACAGCTACTGTGTTTTGAGGATTAGCAGGAAAAAAAGGAAAGAGTGAATGCTAAAATTTACAGAAACAGCAGCAATAGCAAGAGCCTGCTCTGTGTTTTCACACCAAAGAATGTGTCTGCGTGGCGCTCAGGCTGATCCACGTCCCTGAGCAGCAATAGCGCAAATTTCCCGACAAATATAAGGGAAAGGGGAACGGCAGCTCCTCTGAACACCGGCGCAGGGGACACAAGTGTGCAGGGAATTTGCTGCACGTGGCCCTGCACTTTCTGTTCCAGTTATTCCGGCTTTGGGAGCGCTTGGAGAGCTGCTTATCCGCACGGCAGCAGGAGCAGCTCAGCCCGCGGTCACACCGGCACGGGGATGGGCTTCCTTCCTAGGGACTTTGCCACATTTCAGGGCAAAAAGCGTGTGGAAAAACGGGAATTTCCACTAATAACATAGGTAATTTCTCTGCTCTGGTGCTTCCCTCTTGCTTTCCCACTTGCCTGGAAGCAGCTGCTGGATAAGATGTTGCCACTGGCTTCTCATATAAAGCCATGGATGCACATTCCGGTGTTGACTCCCAAGGCACACGAAGAGGCACCGGCAGTTTCCTGCCCACGTGGCTGCAAAGCGACTTTGGTCTCCTCCCTGCTTGGCTCTTTCTCAACCATCAGGTTAGTCTCAATGGATTCCTGCCCTTCTCCCTCCCCGCTCTTTCCTTAAATACGTCTTTTCAATTCCCAGTGACCTCCAAAATCAGAACAGGGAGCTGCTGGGAACGGCCCATTTATGGAAAGGAAATCCAGAGCACCCACGATCCAAGGCATACAACAGCAAGGACTTAGGGAGATGCAGGAATGGAGACTAATTTTAGTTATTCCATTGCAAGCTCATCACACTGTCAGTGTCACACTCTTCTTTATCTCCCATATCACATCCAACAGTTACCTCATGCCACAGCCATCTTCTGACAGAGACCATTGTGGGGCATTTTTGTTGGAATTTCATGCCTGTATTTTGGAAAACTTCAGATCGGGTGCTGCGGTGGGCTCTGGAAATGCATTAGTTTGCATCGCTCTCCTCTGAAATGGCATCTGTGTCATCCTCATGAGAGAGCAGCCGTGATCCACAATCTCTGTGTTTACGTAGCCTGAAGTTTTGGAAAAGATTTTAAAAATGCCAAATCTGAATTGAAAAAGTGTCTGGACAAGATGCCTTCCTGTTAGTTCAGTCTGGGTGCTGAGGTAGAGACACATCTTATGGTAATACCTGTTAATACTCCTGTCTAAAAAAATGTGGGTTAATTTAGATTTATCTTGGAGTTTTTAGGAGCTGACTAACATCAGCAATGCCCCTTCCCCCTTGCTGTAACACACATCCCGATTCGGGAAGCATGGCACATTCCTATTTTCCCATGAAAAGACACACTTTTCTCCTTGATTAATCCTCTTAATTATGGGTAAAAGCAGTTCAGTGGCTGAGAGTGACAGCTCTCTGCGTCCTGTTGAAGACACTCAACTTTGACACCAGTTTTTTTCTCAAACATTTTAACATAGAAACAAAAGGTCACTTGTGCTATAAGGAAAACCGCTTGCAGAATCCGGATAGAAGGGGTTATTTTCTTGTGATGAAAATGGGACGTTTGATTTTGGATTCCAAAAATCTAAACACAATCGATATCCTGTGTGACCTTGGACAAGTCGTTTGCTAAGTGTCCATGTTCCGTGAAAGGGGAATTTTCCCTTGCTATCCTGTGTCTTCCTCCTTGGTATAGTGTAAGTTCTTAGGGGACAGGTTTTGTTTTTCACATATGGCACAAACACCCCTCGAGCAGAGCTGACAAATAGCCACAGAGTGTAAATGAGAGCCGAAGGGATCTCGGCAATGATGGCAAACTGCAAAGGTCCAGGACTTGCTTTGATTTCCTATTTCTTCTGCACTAAATAAGGGAATTGGAGCTGCAGTTTGGAGATCTGTACCAAAAGTCTCAAAAAGCCCATGCTGGATGCAGATCTTTCCCATTTGACATGAAATGCTCTTGCCTCCACATCCCAGCCACAGCTTTAATTGGAAGAGATATTTCTATCCGTGTTTAAGCAGAAAAGGCAACATTTTTTTATTCCTCTCTTCTGCAAATATTTATTTGGATAAATTTCTATGAAATATCTCCAAATAATTTCCCTTGAAAACCAATCTCTGAGGAATATTTTGTTTTCAGCCTCTGTACTTTAACCAAGAACACTGCTATTTTTTCTCCACTGAAACCTTAATTGCTTTGGGGTCGCTTGGTGGGATTTTCTGAGACACTCTTTCAATAAAAACCATTAAAAAAGAAGAAACATTAAAAAGAAACATTCTAGAAAAAGGAACATTAAAAAGCCTAATATATAATACCAATCTAATTGGAAAACATTATTGTAATTTCTTAGGTTGTGGAGTACTGAGGCAAAATCCACCTGGCTGGATTTACACGTGGAGAAACAACGTGTGGAATTCTGATGAGCAGCCAGGGAGCTTTGTGTTCCCCAAGGAGCTGCTTGTATCCAAAGGAACAAGGAAACGGGAGTCCATGTTCCCGGGAAAGGCCGGCCGCGCTGCTCCGCGTGCGGCTGGGAGCGCCGCGGGATGCGGATGCTCCGAGATCCAGCGCATTCCTTCCCCCGAGGAGCGTCGCACCTTGCGGTGGGCGACCCTGACACCTCAGGAGCCCCGTTTCCCCCGCTGCCCTTTCAGCACCGGCCTCCCTTCACACATTCCTGCTCCAACCCGCGCGCTCCCGGACGGAAGAAGCCGCAGAGGCAGCGGCGCAAGGGAGGCTCTGGGGTGCCTCAGATTAGAGGCTATTTTGGAGCCTTCGCAGCAGCTGAGCTGCTCCCTGCAGTCGCTGGCACCAACCGCGCTCATCCCTGATCCGCTCGGTGCTGCGCGGAGAAACACCCTCCTTTTGCTCCCCAACACCCTCCTTTTGCTCCCCAACACCTTCCTTTTGCTCCCCAACACCCTCCTTTTGCTCCCCAAGCAGCTTTCACTCGTCCCCTTCCCACCAGGACACGTAAACGCAGCGTGTCCAGCCTGCAGTGCCACCCCCGTCATCCTGAACCTCAGAAGAAAGGGCAAAACACGAATTAAACAACTTTTTTGCAGGTGCTGGATGTCGCAGGACAGTGCAGAAGCTTGGGTTCTCCTCAGCCACGTTTTCCCTTGCAAATTTACCCAAGAAATAAACACAAACTTCCTAGGAACGATGACAAGAGCCTTTCTACAGCTCTGCTGCCTGATACGTAATTTATTCCTAATGAAATGCTCTCATCATCTATGGTATAAATTTGATAACAATTAAACAGTAATGATTATTAATGTTTCTTCTCCAGCTCGCTTGGTTAATCTGTTCAGCGTAGTTTTCTTGAGGGCAGTTTCATTTCCAGGGAAAGGCCAAACCTCTTCATTTTAGTGACATGAAATTTCTGTTAAACATTTCAATTCGGCAAAAAATCCACTAAACTCATCAGCTTAAAACCTAAGGAAACAGGAAGCTGCCTTTATATCAGATATGCTCTATGGGTGCTGCTCGTCTGGCAGATCTCCAGCAGGGTCTAAATTGAATAAGCTACGAAGGCAGCGGGAGCTGGTTTGTGTATAACTGCGTTGCCCTTTCGTGTGCTATTGTTCATGGAGTTATCAAAACAAGAGCGGAAACGCAGGGAGAGCTGGAATATCTGAGCAGTAATTGAGTTCCTAATGAGCCTCCGAAGCAAGATGACTTATTTGTGGGTTAGGAAATTTCTGTCAGATCCCTGCGTGCGGTTTTTACTTGCGTGTTTATGTCTGCAGGATGTGAAATTATGGAATCATAGAAAATATGTCTGGATTTAGCAGAGTTTAGAGAGGTCGCTCGCTATTCCAGCCTCTGTTTATGTCCCTGCCGGAGTACAGTAATTCTGCTCCGTTTTGTCACCCAGCAAATTGAAGTTGTGCAGCAGGTTACGTTTTCATCTTTGCTAAAGAGGAGTGAACCTGGAAAAACTCCTCCGGCTCTAGAAACACTTATGTGATTAACAGTGGAGTAACAAAGAGGAGAATTTGACTCAATGTGTGATTAAGGGCCAGATGCTGTCCTCAAAATAGCCAGCACGCTCGTGCTGAGAGGAGGAATTCAACTAAAAATCTCAGTGTAAACACTCTAAAACCTCTTTATAAAATCAAAACCCTACCTAAATCCTGTGGGAAGCCCCACATCCTCAGCAGCAAGGCATGAAGTACTCTGTATCCCAGCATTTACAAGGAATATCTACATGCTGCTGCCTGTGCATTCCAGCTATTCTCCAGATTAATCTCATTTCCCTACCAGGTCCTTAGTTCAGCAAACTAAGGTGATGAATCACGGGGAAAAAGAAGACGCTGCTTTTCCTTTTAATGCAATGAACACAAGTGACCTGGATTCAGCTCCAGAATTTCCCCAAGTTTTTCCGGAGAGCCGCAGTCGTCACGGGATGAGTCTTTGATAAGGCTGCAGAGGATTTATAGATAAGCTTGCACAGATAACTGTGAAATCCACACTGAGATCTAAATTAATATTTCTACGCTCAAATATCTACTTCCAGTGTAGCTTAGCAATAGCAGAGACCTTGATAACGAGTTTGGCCTTTATTGTCAAGTTCCCATATTTAGAAGAAGAGTCGGATAAGATAGATAAGAAGGCCATGCTGATGCCTGGCTCCGTGGCATTAATACTGCACTTTTTTTTCCACAGAGATGTATTGATATTTCTAAAAAACAATCAAATATATGGAAAGGATGGGGAGGTTTCCTCTTCAGATTAAGCTCAGAGAGAAACTCAGTGGTGCTCATGAAAGGAGATTGGGCTTTATCTTGAGTGCTGGACCACAGGGGCCAAGGAGCTGCTGTCAAAACCAGGGCAATCTGAAAAGTCTGAACACCAAGGTGGTTGTGAGAAGGCACATAAGAAGTTACATAAGAACTGCATACAGAATAATTTTGTCTTCTTTTTTTGCATGAGCATTTTGATGAAATTTGCACATCCTAACAGAAAATTGCTGTGTGTTTTTAGCATGTCTTTTCGTTTCTTTTTCCAGTGAAGCTCTGGCAAAGTGGCACCTCAGAGCTGCGACATGGGAGACCCTCCTCATCCAAATACCTTGGGTTCACCCGCTCGTCCGCGTTCAGCACCTCGTGGCCCCGAAAGAGCTGGAGCTCTTGCACTACAAGCACAGAAGAATGGACTTTATGCCAACGAGGTTTCTTTGTAAGTAAAATAAGCATTTATCTCTACAACATTTTTACAACGGACAGTTGTGTGGTCTTAAAGGGGCTCTTCATAGTCCTTGGTGCAGAATTCATAGGTTTGGGTAGAGGCATTGACACGCGAGCTTGAAATCTGCAACGAGTTGGTCATACACCAAGCAAGGCAGCTACCAGGAGGCAGAAAGGAAGGGCAATTCCTCTTGAGGAGAAACTTGTCCTATCTCCTCGTGTCCTAGCGCAGAATGTTTACAAAATGCTCATTAAGGGAAAGGGGATTGTGAGATAGCAACGAATCTGGTGAACAGCTTACGCGGCACGAGATAAGGGAGGCGAGGCGACCATAGGAGAGAGGGACCCATATCCAATTACCGAGACCTGCTTTTGGGGAGGGGGAAGGGGGAAGAAAAGGGGAGGGCAGGGGGAGAGCGAGACGGGCCGGATCACAAGTCGCAAGACAAGAGCTTCCAAACTTGTCATCTCGGTGTGACACGAGCAGGGGATAAAACGGCCGCTTAGCCCACACGAGGGTAGAGCTTGTTGAGCGCGCTCGGAGCGGAGGGGAAGGGATGGGTTCTGGAGGCCTCCAGCTGTGCGCCGGCCTCGCTCTCCTGGTCCACCTCGCCTCCTGCAGTCCCATCCTGAGCTTGGAGCACTCTTCCTTGGAGGAAGACGTGCCCCTTTTTGACGAGGTCCTCTCCGAGCAGGATGGGGTTGATTTCAACACGCTGCTTCAGAACATGAAGAACGAGTTCCTGAAGACGTTGAACCTCTCCAACATCCCCCTGCACGAGGCGGCCAAGGTGGACCCCCCAGAGTACATGCTCGAGCTGTACAACAAGTTCGCCACCGATAGGACATCGATGCCATCGGCAAATATCATCAGGAGCTTCAAAAATGAAGGTAAGAAGTGCGTTCCCCTAGGAGAAGCAAATCAAAAAGGGCGTCATTGTAGTCATTAATTAGCCATTAATATCTACCAGGAATGGAGAGGGGAAAAGGGCCTTTCAGTGAAGAGGCCACTGGGAACAGGCAGCTAACACTGCACCAACTTTATGCAGATCCCACTTTTTGTGACCTAGATCCTTTCAGACCCTTTTTTCACCACTTTTGAGACTGTCAGGTTTGGGGGGAAGATGCTTCTTTTACGTCTGTGCTGCGCAGCACCAAGTACAATTTGGGTGTGTTTTTGTTATCCCCGTAATCACACATATCTTTGGCAATTAGCTGTTCGATTTTCAGATGGCTTTAAATTTGAAATTAAGGGCATTAATGTTTTCACGTGCCTTTTAAAGGTGCAATATATGGTTTTCTGTTAATATCCTTCCACTGTTGATCCCCGTGGGAATCGTAAAGTCTCATTCCTTTGATGTCAGAGCATAGCCCAGAAAATATACAGAAACACATGAAGCTGAATTTGGATGAACTTCTGGTTTTGCTTCAGAGGAGTATAATACTTCCTATGAAAAAAATGAAAAAATTGAGGGAAAAGCCCAATTTTGAGGTTAGGTGGTTCTCTCTCTGGTTCTGCTTTAATGTTTTCCCTCAGTTTAACAAGGAAAAGATGAAATTTTAGTGCTGACATTCAAATGTTTTTGTGTCAGAACTTATTTGCACCAATACAAGCTATATGTTAAAAATGTTTTTCAGGTAATCATTTCCAACCTCCAAATACTCTACTTTGCCAATACAAGTACTTTGATTCTTTCTAGCTACTCAGAGATACGTGGAATTGTTCAAATCTGGATCTTCTCCTATCCCTTATCAGTCTAATTAATGGCGTGTAACACTAATTACTACTTTTTGCTGAGATTCCCAAGTTCAAGGTGACAAACTCTCAGGGAACTCTCCCTGTGTGCAGGTTGGTTCAGTTTGATGGGACAGCAGTGCTGGTCTCTGCTGTTCTGCCAGGCCTGGGCACTCTCTACCCTCAATACATTTCTGACTTGAGGACTGCTTTGCAGTTTAAATCTTCTTTCCATATTCTTTTTCCGCATTGTGGTAATATGACACTGAATTTATTGTAGCAATCCAGTTACACCTGCTGGTGAACTGTTCCTCATCTGAACAGCCTTGCTAATCATGGCTGTAAATGAAGAAATATGCAGAAACAAGCGCTGCTCTTTGCTCCTGTTTCCACTCATCAGGAGAAAGAATCAGATCAAGTTTGGCTAGTGCACGATGCTAGGGAAGAAAACGCAGTGGGATTTACTGGGGTGAAGCTGAAGCCATTTCACTAGCAAGACCGAAATGCTTCCAGGTTTACGGCATTGAAAACGGTGCAGTGCCGCGTGCCACAATTCACCATCCCTTGCCTTTCCCTAAGCACGAGGGAGATATTCCATATTTTTTTTCATGGCTGCAGCAGATCTGCACTGGGTCAAGTAAACTTGGTGCAACTTCCTGCTGTTTCTGTGTGTTTCCCACTTCTAATCCAACACAGCAGCTGCAGGGTGAGACTTCTTGCTAATGCACCCGCTCCACACACCCAGATAGTTACAGGGACTGCTGCACTTAATGGTTTCTACCTGTCTTGAAAGCCCATGAAGGGAAGAACCATTCATTTCATGCACAAGGAGGGGTTATTTTATAGAGAAAGTGAATTACTCTCAATTTCAGGACGCTAGGAACAGATCATATGATGAAGACTTTTTCAGCTGCTTCTTGAAAATTGGCAGTGACTGCTCTTTCGTTATCCTTCATTAAATCCCTTATTAGCTTTGTTATTACTGTAATGAGATTATAGAAATATATTGTGCTGCCCAGCTGAGAGTAGCCAGCTTCTAGTGCATTATTATTATTATTATTACTCATCTTCTAGATGCTTTGGTGGCAGTTTTCCACCTTGTCATCGTCGGTGGTGAACACAGCCTTGCTCTAGCAAGCTGCAGGTTAGGAATTTGTGAAAGTTTCTTCTATTTGAGAGGTTTTGGCTGAAGCTTCCCTCATCTTGAGCAGCCTTTGAGCCTCCCCACTCTGGAGCACGGCCAGTTCCCACCTTCATCAGCTCATGGGAAGGGAGAGGCATCAAAGCTGCTGTTTGGATTTTTTATTAGGAATAAACAGGGGTGCAAATGGGAACAGGAAAACGGTGCCTCCAAGTCTTCTTCGTGTCACCAGAACAGCTCCTGCGCTTGCCTCAGTGCGCTGGTGGAGTATGGCCAACACTTGCAGCTTTATCAGTGCCATTTTGCTACGAACATCCCCAAATTGGAGGAGTCAGCGACGAAAACAGCAGCAGATCCCGAGCCGCTCGTCCCTTGCAGGGACATCACCTGGGGTCTGTGTGTCCTGCTCTGTCCTCAGAGCCGCGCGTGGCAGCGCGAATCCAGCCGCAGAGACACGGTCACTAGTGCTACGATGCCTGTGCTGCATTAAGACATGCCCGTGTATAAACAAACAACACAGATGCGATGGACAGACTGACCAACGAGCAGATATTAGGGGTTTCTTATATGTTTTATTAACTAAAGTTGCCAAAAGTGCCTGCTGAACGCAGCTGATTGGCTCAGTTCACAAACCCGGCGGGTCCGTGGCAGGATTTGTTGACTGGCAGCTTTCAGACTGGGGGATCGCTGCCTGCTCCTCCTAACAAGGAGCCTTTTCGTGTTTGCAAGCACATTTTCCCCCCTCAGAATCTGGCCTTGCAGTTGCTGATAGCGTTTGAGCGGAAGGAAGCGCTTGCTAGCCCAGAAATGATAACCCAGATGCTGCCTGCAGCTTCTGCGCGCACAGATCTCGTGTCATCTCCCTTCTCCCATGCCCACTCCAGTGACACGCTGCTCTTCTTGCCCTCGCCTGCACTAACATTTTCTCCTCTTTATTAAACAGTTGCCATGCAGTAATCTAGAACTGATTCCACTGCAGTATTTGGCAAGGTGTTTTTAACATGCAACACTACCAGGTGTCAAGGAAGGCCCAGAAAGCCATCGTGATAGAAACTATAAACCCAAATTTGCTGATTTTGTCAGGGCTGGGAGTTCACCGTCCTTAGACATGTAGAATAAAACAGGGTTTTTATTGCTCATCCACGTATTGTTTTGGGAACCAGTGCAAAACCGTTTTCCTGGATTGTCCCGCCAAAACCAAAGGATTGTAAAACAGGTCCGGTGTGCTGGATATCCTGACCTCCTAAAATAATTGATCTTTGTCATTTCCAGACTTGGCTTCCCACCCCATTGGTGTTGTAGGAACGCGGAAATACCCCCTTCTCTTCAACGTATCCATCCCTCACCATGAAGAAATCACCATGGCGGAGCTGAGGCTCTACACCCTGGTGGAGCGGGACCGAATGCTCTACGATGGACTCGACCGGAAAGTCACCATTTTTGAGGTGCTGGGAAGCGACCACGTGGGGGTAGGAGAAGAGCGGAAGATGGTGGCGCTGGCGTCGAGGCAGATCTATGGCAAGAACAGCGAGTGGGAGACCTTCGAGGTGACCGAGGCCATCAGGCGCTGGCGAAGGGCAGGCCTGACCACGCACCGGCTGGAAGTTCATATCGAGAGCAGGGAAGGGGAGGAGCAGAACGGAGAGGGGAAGCTCGATATCGACATCAACTCGGAGGCCAAGCACGTGCCCCTGCTCATCGTGTTCTCCGATGACCAAAGCAACGACAAGAAGGAGGAGAAGCAGGAGCTGAACGAGATGATAGACCACGAGCAGCTCCTGGACTTGGAGAACCTGGAGGTCGGCAACTTCCACGACCGGCCCGGCGAGGAGGCGCTGCTCCAGATGCGCTCCAACATCATCTACGACTCCACCGCCCGCATCCGGAGGAACGCCAAGGGCAACTACTGCAAAAAGACTCCGCTCTACATAGACTTCAAGGAGATTGGCTGGGATTCCTGGATCATCGCCCCCGCGGGATACGAAGCCTACGAGTGCCACGGCGTGTGCGCCTACCCCTTAACGGAGCACGTCACGCCGACGAAACACGCCATCGTGCAGACCTTGGTTCACCTGAAGAACCCCCAGAAAGCCTCCAAGGCCTGCTGCGTGCCCACCAAGCTCGACCCCATCTCCATCCTCTACCTAGACGCGGGGGTTGTCACCTACAAGTTCAAATACGAGGGCATGGTGGTATCGGAGTGCGGCTGCAGATAGTAGGAGCACGCGCACGGGGGAGAGCACGGGGGAAGTATTTAATGATTCAGTCTGTAAATTTGTACATTTTGCTATTTAATGAGGTTATTTAATGAGGCATGTACAGATAATTGTATGTTTCCTGTCACGGGGAATGGGCAAGACATACGACTGTAGGGAATGTATATTTTGTTCCATTGCTTGCTGCTTGCTCTCTTTTCCTGTCCAAATTAAGACTGAGTCTCTCTTTGTACCAGGGCACAGACCAGATCACTGGGTTGTTTAGGGGGGCTCTTCCTGCCCAAAAGGGGCAGATTCAAGGTCCTAAAAACATTCCCCTTCCTTTAATCTTTCCCAGCCTTGAAACCCAGAGCTTTAGGAGGCCTAAACCAGTGCATTAACTCCCTAATCCTTGAAGCTCTGCCAGGAGCTTGTTCAGAAACTTGTTCCCCCGGCCGCTCCGCTGAGTTACATCCGATACATCCATGTAACCGGCAGAGCGGGATTGCACGGAGAGCTGGGCAGAAGCGGAACGTGCTTCGTGCCGGAGGGGATCCTTCCCTTACGGATCGCTCACGGAGTCCGTTCTTAAAGGTATTGCCCCGCTCCATGGAATCACATGCCATGTTTCCACCACTCTTCTGCAACAAATGGTGGCGATAAGGAGGTGTCGGAGCTGAGAAACAATAGACCCGTCACTTTATTTATACTAAGCTGCAAATTTGTCAGATTCTTGGGGAAGTGTAAGTGACATTGACTCTTTTAGCCTGTAGCAGAGCCCGCTGTGCTGTCCCTGCATCTGTTCTACACTTTTAAGGGCAAGTTATCTTCACTGGAAGTGCTTGAGGGTCTTTGGAGGAATCCCCCGGCACTTCATGGGAGTGAACACAAAAGACTTGATCAAGCACTAACTAAAACCAATTTCACCTGTTTTTTTTCACACACATTCTTCTGTGCTTCCCATAATTTATTGACCTATTTATTGACTGCCTGCCTTTGTAATATAATGTAGAATACAGAATGTTTTATTTTTGTGCTTGTATGTAATCCCACTCGGATAAAACCTTGCACCCATCCTATTTCACACAGAATCGCTCTGTTTTGTGCTGCACAGAGATTGCGTTGGTGATTTTTGCTTTCCCTGTGAGATGTTTGTAAATACCCTATACCACAGTTCTCTTCTTTTGCTTGCAACCTGTTCCTTGCAGTAATTCCAACGGGAACACACATGGTCTTGTCCAATATTTACCCACTCCTGCAGGGCTATCGCTGCATTAAGTGGCCAGTTGTGTAGTTTATTGTAGCTACGCTGCAATCTTAGGCTGTGATTAATGGTAAGTCGAAAGAATTCATCCGAGGTGTGAGGTTCTGCCCTGCTGACACGAGCTGCCGTGTCGCCACGTAGAGCCTCTCCAACCACCCACTCATCCCACGGAGCCGTTTGCCAAGACAAGCCGTTCCCCTTGTCCGGAGCGATAATCCCGCGCCGGGCGGATGATCCCCCGGGTGTTTTCAGCGACGCTTCCGCGCGCCCGTTCCCGTCGCGCTTCGGGCGCCGCTCTCCTTTATCAGAAACGCTGCAAACGGGCGCCGCGATGCAACTTGGGCAGTGGGTAAAGCCACACGTGTGAATTTGTACAGGATCGGTAAAAATTCCTGTCAAAGCAAGTTAGAACTCGGAGCAAGACGGTCTTTGGGTATTAGTGACTTGTCTGCTGATGAGACACGGACTGTGCTGTGACTGCACAGAATCTCAGGCAGAATTAGTGAGGAAAGCCATAAAACAAGATCCGAGTGTGCTGTTTTGGGAGAAACTTGGGCGTTTTATGACTCCCACAACCGCAACTGTTCACAGTCAGGGATCAGAAGAGTATTAAATAGCAAATGAAGGCTGTTTTGGCCAACTCAGCAGCACGCTGTTTTAAACACGTGGGTAATCCTGTCCATGTGGATGTGGCGCTCACAAATCCTGTGGTGAGTGGGTGACAGGAGCCAGTGCCACAAAGCCAACAGCGTCACCAATGTCAGCAGCAAGGTCCCCAAAAAACCATCCCGGCATGAAGTGTTTTTACTTCTTTCTTGCTTTCCTCCCACCTTCCATCTACCCGCTCACCCATCCACGCGTCTATATTAAAACTTGGGCTTCTTCTGTTTCTTAAAGAGTTTATTTTTCTCATTAAAGACTAGTGTGCATTGATTTTCCTTTCGTTTCTCATCGACTTTACGTCAACGTGCTGGCAGCTTCTTGCCTTGAGTTTCAATAGCAAAAATCTGGTTTGGGAAGGTTTCTCCCAGCCAGGTTTCCCGAAGTTCCTGAACGCAGATATCCAATATCAGCATGGTTGGAACTTGGCTTTCCTCTGCTCATCATTTAATACGGATGAGCCACCATAAGCAGGTGGAAGCTCCTTTGGGGCTGGATGCGCCGAAAAGCGCCAGGAAGTTCTTGCAGCCCAAATAGCCGCAACAGGCAAAGGGTGGGAGCCAAAAGAACGAAGGAAGGAGAGGAAGAGTGTGGATAACACATCAGCGAGGGGGCTGGGGATGGAGTTTTGCTCTTATGGCCCCAAAACAGTGCAAGTCCAAGACGTCGGGCTCGTCCCTGGCCGCTCTGTGTCCTGGGCAGGGACACAGCGCCCGACAACCCATGTCTCAGGACCCAACGTGGGGATGGAAACTTGCCGGAGGAGCAGATTTCTCCCCGGAGATCCCAGCAGCCTGCGGAGCCCGGAGGAGCCGGCAGAGCCGCCTCCTTCCCGCCAGGAATCCCGCAAAGCTCCGGCAGCGCCCGGCTCACCCCGCGGCGGCTCCGCGGAGCATCTCCCGTGCAAAACCCGGGGCCAAACCCGAGCTGAATCCCTCCCTTATGGAAAAAAAAAAAGAAGAAAAAAAGAGATTTCCTGGCATTTGAACAGCTGCTTCCAGCATTTGAAGAACTACAGCGCAGTGTTAATTTAAACTTCCTTATAACCCAGCTCAACATTTGGCGAGGGAACGCTGCTAATAGGATGGGAACCGCGGGGCTGGGGCTTTGCTTGCTATATTGGGAAGCGAAGCCAGAGCAAAACTGGCTTGAGATAGAGCTTTTGTTTACATTGCCGCCCCATCTGTCTTCATTAATGCACTATTTACAGGAAAAGCTAAAAAATTAGCTTCTGCTCCTTCTTCAATTGCACCAGCAACAAAGAGCGGCGCGGTGGTCCGTTTGCCCTCTACTAAAAATGGAAAGTCTTATCAAAAATCCCTGCAAGAAGAGGTTTATTCTGTGAAGGATATTGCCGTGGAGCAGGAGCGCTGGGCCCAGGCGTCCTGCCTCTATGTTTAGGGGGGAAAAATAGTGTTTGAGGGGGTTTTTCTTTACTTTTAAGCAACGAGGGGACACATCTGAGGTTGAGTGAGAGCTGGCGCGGGGCAATCATAGAATCATAGAATCATAGAATCATAGAATGCTTAGGGTTGGAAGGGACCTCTAGAGATCATCTAGTCCAACCCCCCTGCATACGCAGGGACACCTAAAGCACGTGGCACAGGACTGCATCCAAGCGGGTTTTGAAGATCTCCAGAGAAGGAGACTCCACAACCTCTCTGGGCAGCCTGTTCCAGTGCTCTGTCACCCTCACTGTTAAGAAATTTTTCCTTAAGTTCCTATGGAATTTTTGATGTTTCAGTTTCCGGCCATTTCCTCTAGTCCTATCAGTGGCCACCACTGAAAAGAGACCATCCCCGTCCTCTGCACTCCCTCCCTTGAGGTATTTATATACACTGATTAGATCCCCTCTCAGCCTTCTCTTCTCCAGGCTGAACAGGCCCAGCTCCCTCAGCCTCTCCTCATAGGGCAGATGTTCCAGGCCCCTGATCATCCTCGTAGCCCTGCGCTGGACTCTCTCCAGCAGTTCCACATCCCTCTTGTACTGTGGAGCCCAGAACTGGACACAATACTCCAGATGCGGCCTCACCAGGGCTGAGTAGAGGGGCAGGATCACCTCCCTCGACCTGCTAGAGATGCTCTTCTTAATGCAGCCCAGGATCCCATTGGCCTTTTTGGCCACGAGGGCACACTGCTGCCTCATGGTCACCTTGTCGTCCACCATGACACCCAGGTCTTTCTCCGCAGAGCTGCTCTCCACAAGCTCGGTCCCCAGCCTGTCCTGGTGTCTGGGGTTATTCCTCCCCAGGTGCAGGACCTTGCACTTGGCCTTGTTGAATTGCATGAGGTTTTTCACCGCCCAGTTGTCCAGTCTGTCCAGGTCCCTCTGGATGGCAGCACAGCCCTCTGGGGTATCGGCTACTCCTCCCAGTTTGGTATCATCAGCAAACTTGCTGAGGGAGCATCTGTGCCTTCATCCAGGTCATTGATGAATAAATTGAACAGGACTGGACCAAGGACTGACCCCTGGGGGACCCCACTAGCCACAGGCCTCCAACTAGACTCTGCACCGCTGATCACCACCCTCTGAGCTCTGCCATCCAGCCAGTTCCTAATCCACCTCACTGTCCACTCATCTATCCCACACTTCCGGAGCTTGCCCAGGAGGATGTTGTGAGGGACGGTGTCAAAAGCCTTGGTGAAGTCGAGATAGACGACATCCACCGCTCTCCCCTCGTCTATCCAGCCAGTCATTTCATCATAGAAGGCTATCAGGTTAGTCAGGCAAGATTTTCCCTTGGTGAATCCATGCTGACTACTCTTGAGCACCTTCTTGTCCTCCATGTGCCTGGAGACAACAGCCAGTATGAGCCGTTCCATCACTTTTCCGGGGACGGAGGTGAGGCTGACTGGCCTGTAGTTGCCTGGGTCCTCCTTCTTGCCTTTTTTGAAGACTGGCGTGACATTGGCCTTCTTCCAGTCTTCCGGCACCTCCCCCGTTCTCCAGGATCTTTCAAAGATGATGGAGAGCGGCTTAGCTATGGCATCTGCCAGCTCCCGCAGCACTCTGGGGTGCATCCCATCAGGGCCCTTCCCGTACGTTCAAGCCCAGGGAGCGCACACAGACGCGGCCCTTTCTAGCATTAGGCACCTAAAAGCCAGGCCAAAACCCCTTCACGTTTGCAAAAATGCCTTTCCAGGAGTCACTTTGCATGCCGGGGAAAGCGGGATTTAATATCACGATTAGCTGCGGAAGCGGCTGCATCCAAGGCCACGTCGGCGCACGGCAAAGGCAGCAGGATAGCGCTGGAGCAACACCGGGAATTGCTTTATCGAGCGGCCAGCGCCAAAAAATAGAGAGCAGTTCTGCTAATGCTTGTGCTCCAAGGTATCCCGCGGGTCATAAATCCCATCCAGCTCGGGCCAAATGGGCTCCCGTTGGAAAGGCGACCTTCGTTTGCTGGCTTTAAGCTGCTGGAGAGATGCCCAAAGCGATTCCGTTCGGAACGCAAATCGATCAGCCTCCCGCTGATTGCATTTTTTTTAAGTAAACAGAGGAAATGCAGAGGATAAAAGCCATCAGCACGGCTGCAATAAAGGAAATGGTACGAGAGGAATGGATTTCCGTGACACAGAGCAATGTTTTGGGAGGAGACGCTTTCCTTTTTCTTTCCCCAAGGATGATGTTTTCTGCAGCGGCCCAACGCACGGCCAAGGACGGCAGCACAACGCGGTTTAAATGAGCATGGCCGCGATTCCAGGGCGCGTCGGAGCGCTCGGATGAGCCGGCTCCCGCGGGATGAGTGGGATGAGCATCCCCAACCCTGCCCAGCGGCCCCGTGCGGCTGAGCCTGTCCAGGCCGCGTTGACAAGCGACGTGTCGAGTTAAGTGCGAGGGTTTAAACGCGGGGTGGTCTCTGCAGCCCGGCACAGCAGCTCGCTAGCAACAGCCGCTAAACAACAGCCGCGGCTTCCGCGGCGCGCGGGTGTGTGTTGGCTTTGCTGTGGCAACTCCCTATCTCTGCGGAGATTAGGGCGTGCGGGACGGCTCCTCGGGAGATGGGGAGGAATCCGCTTCCGGAGCTGTCACCGCCGGCTAATGGGGCGGTCAAAATAGGAAGCGTCGGCAGTGGGAAAGCGAAAGCAGCCCCTGCAGCAGTGGACATGCAGCCGCCCCTGCAGCAGCAGATGTGCAGCAGCCCCTGCAGCAGCGGGTGTGCGGCAGTCCCTGCAGCAATGGATGCGCTGCAGCCCCTGCAGGAGTGGGTGTGCAGGAGCCCCTGCATTAATGGATGTGCAGCAGCCCCTGCAGCAGCAGACATGCAGCAGTCCTTGTAGCAGTGGATGTGCAGCAGCCCCTGCAGCAGCCAGTGTGCAGCAGCCCCTGCAGCAGCAGATGTGCAGCAGCCCCTGCAGCAGCGGATGCGCAGCAGCCCCTGTAGCAGCAGTGGACATACAGCAGCCCCTGCAGCAGTAGATGCGCTGCAGCCCCTGCAGCAACGGATGCACTGCAGCCCCTGCAGCAGTGGGTGTACAGCAGTCCCTGCAGTAATGGACATGCAGCCGCCCCTGCAGCAGCAGATGTGCAGCAGTCCCTGCAGCAGCAGACATGCAGCAGCTCCTGCAGCAGCAGATGTGCAGCAGCCCCTGCAGTAATGGACGTGCAGCAGCCCTTGCAGCAGCGGACATGCAGAAGCCCCTGCAGCAGCAGGTTTGCTCTGCTGGCTTTTATCAGCGAGCAGACGGTGCTGGGCCCTGCAGCAAATCCACACGGAGATTCCCAAACCCGATCAAATGATAGTGGGATCCAACAGATCCTCGCCTGGGAATCTCAGCTATAATAACACAGTGGCCGTTCTGGTGCGCGGCGGGATCATCCACGGGCCTTTTCAGGCATGAGCATCTCCAAGACGCTCTTCCTCGATTACTTTACACCTTTCTCTATCATCCCTGGGGGAGATCCCTACATTTCAGGCACTTGGGAGACTTCTGTTCTCCTTGCTGAACTCGCCCTTCCTCCCTTCCTCGTCCTTCCTCATCCTTTGCAGATCGATGCCTCATGCCAGCCGCAAGTTCAGGGCCGGAATATCGCCTGCGTGTCTCATGCTTCCAGAGCGGGCTTTTCCCTCCGGCCCTTCCGAAGGCGTCACCGCAGCAAAACCCGGAGCAGAACCGAGGTTCCCTGGGCACTGGATGAGCCCAGCGGTGTCTGCCCCTCCGGAACCAAGGCTGGAGGCCGGGCAGGATCGTTTAGGAGGTCCCAAACGGCAGCGGGCAACGGAGCCACCTCTCTACCTGCCCTTGGCTTCTCTTGGCCAACCCATTCTGCAGCATTTAGGTCTTTACAAGAGCAAATGCAAGAGCATTCGGGGGAAGACCAACCTCTTCCCCATTGACACCTCTGTTATCAACACTTCTAGACTGAAAAAACAGCGGTCTAGCATCAAAGAAAGGGTCATCTGGCTAGCCTGGCTACCTAGGCGTTAGCCCAGATATTCCCAGGTTGGTGCTCAGGTCTCCTCCGTCCCTTTCTGGGTCAGTTTTATACGTGTTCTGCAAGTGCTTCCAAAAGGCCTCATTAGCTTCCTAGTGAGTTTTGGAGGTGAAATCCGTGGCCTTGTGGTTTGATGTCCTTTGGGGCAGAACTCCTGATCCATTCGGGTTGGGTGGGATGGCCGCATTGCCCGCGGCCACCTCAAAAAAACGCAGGAATGGCCCCACGAGGGGTTTATTTTTAAAAGCATCCTGCTGCCAGGATGCGAGATACGAAGCTGGGAGGCCTCGTGTTTGAGCGAGCAGCAACGGTTCGGGGCGGATGACAGCAATTTAATCTCCGAGCGCTTTTCCGTAACTTCTGGTGCCATCGCTGACCCTGCGGAGTCTCCCGATTGCCCAGGACGGGAATGATCCAGTCCCGCTGGGTCCCAAGTGCCTGTGAGGGTGTTGCTGACCTCAGTGATAACAGCCCCGAGCGACTGTAGGGAACAACGCAAATAAACACCCTGCGGCCCCCGGGCTTTCCTGCACCAACAGGAGTCAGGAGCAGATCCAAGGCCACCAAGTCCCATGGATGGGGGGCACGCACAGAGTCACTCAATGGGGACAGCGAGGCCAAGGAGATCGTGATGAGGTGCTCCGTATTCCCAAGAATCCCGCATTTCAGAGCATGGACAGGGTTATGGGAGGCATCAGGAACGCACCCGCATGGAAAGAGAAGGGTAGACGTGGAAATGCATCCCATGGCTCCGGGAAGGGACGTGCAGGGAGAGGGGTCACCAAAGGGATGGAAACCTGAGCACCCCCCGGCCACTTGTTGGCAAAGTGAGAAGGGAAATGGGAAAATGATGGGGAAAGGAAAAAGGAGCCTTCCCTGTCCTCAAAAACAGGTGCCAAGCTGATACCTTAATTTAAGAAAAGCATAACCTATTGCCAAGCCTGCTGGCAAATGGTTATTTGTACAAGTAACCCAAAATCGGCAGTCTTTCCTCACCAAAGACAGCCTGTTTTGGGGGTAAACTTTCAGCTCCTGGGTAAGGGAAGGAGGAACTGTGTGTTCAGTCATTCTGGGGAAGAACAACGTGTTCTTGCTGGTTTTCTCTCATTTGCATGAATTATCCTAAGTAGCGGCTGGCCGCTTTTCCCGCACGTCCACCTCGCCTCCCACAACAACTTGCTATTTTATGCAATAGCCAAGCTAAAAAAAGAAAGTCACTCCCATGCCAAAAATGCAGCTTTGATAAAATATGAGGGGAAAAGTCAGTGCAAGTGTGACTGGCTCGGGATCCAACGAGAATAACGTGGGAAGGATAATTTTGTTTTCTTGCCTCTCACACCTACCAAAACCTGGATACAGCAAAGCGAATATCTGAGAGTGACAAATGAGTTCTGGTGCAAAGCTTGCTGAATAGTAAGAGCAGGAATTATAGCCTAGAAAACTCCTCTTTTCACTGCATTATGCATAGTTTAGATGCAGGAATTTCCAGACCACCTGACCCCCTCGGAAAGCCTATCTTGTAAATAGGAGCACTGTAAACACTTCCCATTTTAATGGGCGGAATATCTTCAAAGCAGCTTCTCTGCCACTGCGAAGCAGCCGTGGCTTGAGAGAGGCTCCTGCAGCCGATCTGCAAAGGGGGAACGTGCAGTTTATCCTCGAGCAACGTGCGCTTGTCCCCGTCCCGGCGGCTCCTGAGCTTCGCAGGGTCTCCCGGACATCCTCACAGGCCTGTGTGTGTGCTGGGAAGGATGGGAAGCTTCCTAACAGGCTCTTTGAAAGGGTGAAACTTTAAATAAAACAAAACACTGATGCTTCTCTCAAGGTTACACATTGCAGGGTCTAAAGACCCGGCTGCTCGCAGGGGAGCTGCTCGGTCCCCGGGGTCTCAGGGAAGTGATCTGCAACCAGAGCTTATAGGTGGGATGAGCAATTTATGGGATTCTGAAACGTGCCTCAACCTTGACAGCCCTGTCCTTTGCCTGTACTGAGCAAAATGGATTCAAGGTGCCAAAATGAGCGTGACTTTGAGACCAAGGAGGCCGGCACTGAGGGGTCCTGGCTCCATTTTAGAGCTATCCTAGTGCCCAGCAGGTGCTATCGTGATGATACCGACTTTTATTCCATATTCACATTTTCCCAGTTCAATCTCCCCGTTTTCATATATTTTCCTTCGTGTCGTTTTTCTTCTCATGCCCTTTTCCCCCCCGCGCGTTGCCAAAGCTGCATCCTCAGTCACAGCAATCTGGTGTCACTGCGTTAATGCCACCAGCCCACTGACAGGAGAACAACAGCCGGAGCGACGCGTTTCCGAACACCAAAGTGGTAACACGAGGCCGTTGAGTCCGGTTTGTCCTTAGGCCTCATGGACAGAGCCCCAGCATCACAAATGCAAATCCCAGGGTGCAAATCCCAGGTATCCTCGGAACTGAGCAAGGGAATCCTGACCTTCGTGGACAAAACGGTGAAAAACAAAAGGAGGATTGTAAAAAAGGTCAGCGAAAACCATCTCCCAGGGAAGGTGGGAAAAGCCCATTTTCTGTAGAAAGCTCTACATTTTCTGTAGAAAGCCCATTTTCTGTAAAGCTCCTAAAGGACTAGCTTTGGATGAGCAGCTCGTGTATAAATGCTTGGAAGCGGCGCTCCAAGGCTCCAGCAGCAGCTGGGCTGGACGTACGTAACGCAGGGCTATAGGAAACAGGGATCAAAAGTGACTGAGCAGTAACTCATTTGAATGGGTTCTCCTGGTTTATGGGTCTGCTCAAACCATCAGTACCTAGAGCCGTCGTATCGGTGGGTCCAGCACATCCCAGTGAGCACCGTCGCGTTGGGTCTCTGCTGGTGGATCAGGAAGCCTGTTGGGTCCTCCTTGCTCCATCAGAGCCTTAAGGAAGCCTGGGTGTTAATGCCAACACCTGGAGCTCGTTGCAGGGTGTTAATGCCAACACCTGGAGCTCATTGCAGGGCGTTGATGCAAACACCTGGAGCTCATTGCAGAGCGTGTCTTGCAGCGTCACCCAGGCCCAGTGATTTTCTGACTCCCCAGCTGCAGGATTTAGGGTCAGAGCACTAGGATGTCTTCAGCAAGGAGTGGCCTTCAACAGGAAGGCCACTTGCTCCTCTATTTCTGTTAAGTATGATATATATTTAACGTAAACTCCTACTGCAAGACATTCTGGTTGAGCAGCAAGAAGTGTTGGCCTGTTCGACAGGTAACTTCAGCAGCCAGAGGAGGATTTAAAAAGTGAAATAAAGCTAAACAACAGTTTTGAAATTTCCTGTTTCAGAGTGTAAACCAACCTCTAACTTCTGGGCTCCTTCCTCCGAACCAGCCCGCTGGCTGTAACAGGGCAGTGGCCTGCACAAGTCCCTGGCTCTGATCCCGCTGCGCAATTCCCTCGGATACTAAACCATGCAGCTCCGTTTAATGCCTGCACTCATCCAGGTGTTTCCTCCTAGTTGTTTTTGGCATCAGTTTTGCTCCTGGATTGGCTTAAATTCTTTATCTCCTCCTCCAGCATTTTGTTTTTCCTCTCCATGTCTTCCCGCAGGAGCTCCATGTCCCTCAGCTTTTGTTCCAGTTCCTCTGATTTCTTCTTCTCCCTCTCAACCTCCTGGTTCAGCCTCACCACTTTGGCCCAAACTTCATAGTTTTCCTTCTCAAGGCTGCAAAGAGAAACAAAAAGGAGCGTGAAAAGATGGAACTGGAAGAGCGCTGGGAAGGCATCGCTTGGATGGAGGTCAGTCCTCCCTGTCAGGAAGCAGCTAAATAATTATAAATAAATTATTAATTATAAATAAATATAATCTCCTCCACCCTGGGAGATGCCCAGCAGCACAGAGGTGTCTGCTGCAGAAGAGTGGCAGTGCCTGAACCCACATCTCTGTCCCCTGACCCTCAGTGACCACGTCACCTAATGCACCAAGCTCAGTCTGTGCAGTGAATAACAACACCTTAACAACACCTGAAACTAGAGTGACACCAACAGCTACAACCATCCGATGCTGGAATAAAGGTACCACTGAACCCTGGTTAGTATAATGATATAATATTGTAGTAACTACAATAATTATGACCATATAATTAATAGCAATAACTATGACCATATATTGCAGAATTATTATGCTATATTGCAGAATTAAAATGCTATAATGTAACAATATCAGCAATGACACCATTAGTCTATAGGACGTGAGCATTGAATTCTAGACAGTACACTGGAATACTATAATGGAACCTTAGCCATTACTATAACCATTATATATGGCACCTTAGCCATCACTATAACCATTATATATAACCATACTATGGCCCTTATATATCATTACTGGTAAATAATTGTGGGAAGTGCTAGTGTTGTGATAATATGGGCTGCAGACCTCACGCCCTGCGGAAGGCAGCATTCAGCAGCCCGTTACCTTTCGATTTCCTCCTCGTATTTATTTTTCTGCGTCTCCATTTCTCTCTCCAGCCTCAGGATCGTGCTGTGCAGGAGCTCCTCGCTCTCCTGGCCGGAATCCCGAGGCTCATCCGAGCTGCCGCCCGTTTCCTTGGGATGCTGCGTGGGGCCGGGGAGGAATCGCTGCTCGGAGGCGCCGCTCGCGGCATCGGAGCCGCCGCCGGCCGCGTTATCCGAAGCCGTAGCCCGGTGAAGGTCCAGCAGCTTGAACAGATCATGGGACAACGTTCTCCTATGGCCATCGGGGAGCCCAGGGGGCACGCTGCTTCCCGGGGAGGATTTCCAAAAGTCCTTGGCAAATATGTCGCTTTTGTCATTCCTGCCTTTCTCCCCCTGAGAAGCGGCTGTCAGGAAGGATTTCCTGTTAGGTAAGGTCTGAGTTCTTTTCCTAGACTGCATTTTCCACATTCCCAGGGTGTCTTTGGATGGTTTCACATCATTATCTTCTCCGGGCACGCTTGAGTCCGCAGCTGGCCCAGCAGCACTGCTGGCATTCGGGTCGTCCCTCTGGAAAACAGATCCATGACTTTAGGCTGGCTGCAACTACAGAAACAGCCCATTTACACAGGTCACATTTGGACATGCTACCTTCCATAGCCAAGGGTTTTTCATAAGAATGACTTTAATTTGAAGTGTATTTCTTATTAAAACGAGCTTTTTGTAGAGGCTCCTTCTGAGAAAAGCCCTCAGCATTTCCACTTCACCAGCATGAACTGAAAAGGTTTCATCCATTCTGCCTCTCAGCTAAAAAAGCTTTAGGATCTTCAATTTTTTTTCCCAGAAGAGCAAATTTTCCACAGGAAAGAACTCATTTTCCTGCCATCGATATTCCAGGGGTGGCAGTTACGGATCTTTAGCCTATTAACAGCAAGTGCTCTAAGTGGCTTGCTGAGCTGTTACTTCCCATAATAAATAGCCATTTATTACAGTTATTTTTCTGCTGCGGCCGTTTCTCCAAGGATCTGGTCTTACCGTTTCCCTTAGGATCAAGCTGTCCGTCCTGGCCCCCGCCGGGTCCTCGGCAGCGTCCCAGCCCACGGAGCTGCGCGGGACAGGGGCTTTCTTGAACTCGTTGGGTTTTTCTGCATCTGAGGAGAGCGACCCATCTTTGGATGCGGGGAAGAGCTCCGCGTGGTCACTTATCATCACGGTCACCACTTTCTGGATCTGAGGGGTACCTGGAACACGCAGGATTTGACATTTTCTGCTCGGTCTTTCTGGTGTCTGGGCGGCAGAAGCAGACAGAAACGCAGGGGAAGGCAGGAGCACAACCACAGAACTAAACCAAGGGGGAGATTTCTGTATCACGCCAGAACAACCAAGTTGTGACTCTGCACAGCTGGACAGATGTGCTCCCTTGGCTCCACAGGCAAGCTGTGAGTATCTGTTATCCCATGAATATCATCAGCAAAAGAGCTGGGGAGGAATTTATGTCATCCCTCTAAACCAGGCACCTGGCCGCAGGCCTTTTCCTTCCAAAAATGCGGGAGATGTTTCATTAAAAACAGAGCAGAGCTCAGTGGTTGTGTGAAAACCCCGCTCTGGGGAGAACGTGGATGTAACCCACGCAGGACCATTGGTACGGGAGTGACCTTCAGCAGCCAGGATCATCACGCCTTAACCCCACAAAAAGGGAAATCTTTGCCCTTACAATGTTTCTTCCCTTAGTTCTGATACATCTGTTCCCTGCCCAAGGGATTACGCTGTTTGGCTCATTAAAGCAGTTATTTCTCTCTTGTTTCTTCAAGAAGAATTTCACATCTCCCTGCTTTGGGTGAAAGAAAACTCTCCATATTTTCCTGAATATTTTGCAGTGACCAACGGAGGGAATCCACAGCTCAGCTCCGAGTGCATTTTTACCATAGACCCATTTATAGCCCAGCTGGCTACCTGTGGCTTGACCTTCCTTCCTATATCAGTGCCCGTGGGTCTGTCCCAGACAATTTTGCATTTTGAGACTGTGGATGCAGCTGAGTGTTGCAGCGCATCGTGTGCTCCTACACTAATCATTCCTGTTACCTCTCATGATAACGGCAGGGTCCCCTATCTTTGGCCTGATGAGATTCACGCCGATCACCGTCGCCAGGTTGTCCACGCTCATCTTGTTGATGCTGGAGTTCAGCTGGATTTCGTGGAGAAACCTGCAGGAAGCCAAGGGCAGAAATTCCAAGTCGGAGAAGAAAAAAAAGAGTGGAAAAAAATCTCACGTCAACCAGGGCCAAGCGGGGTTTCATTGTAAGAGCTTCATTGTAAAAGACTTAAATTTAAAATTCTGTATTTTGTGTTAGTTCTCACGGCCCTGCAAGTGAGTTTGGGGACTTTGGAGCAGACCTTTATGCTCAGACCTCCTTAATGTGTCTCTCCCATGGGGTGAGGCTCTCCCTTTATAACAGCTCCCAAACAGGAGCTTGCAAGAGCCCTCTCCAGAGTCAACCTCAGCCTTTGGGGTGATAGTTTTATTCCAAGCAGGAAACAGGAGGTATTTACACCATGCACTAAGGACTGACCTGCAGATGTAGCTGAGGAGGTTGTAGTTGTCTCGGGGAAGGAGGGACAGCTGCTTCAGCAGTTCTTGATGACCCTAAATGCAAGTTAAGAAATAGCTCTGGGAATAAGAATTCACAATACAAACTGCAAACTGTCTCCTGTCCGTTGCAGTCCATCTCAATATGGTCTCTCCTCGCCTTGGAGGTGAAATCCAGATTTCTCTGGGAGAGCCAGCATGGACCTGGATGAGGTTTTCCACGCTTTGATCCAGCACAGCACGGGCTCAGCCCTTGCAAAAGAGCCGATAGTCCCAGAGGTAACGTGTTTGTAACAAACATATTTGTGTCTGCAGTTGCATCTGTACACGCAGATGTATTTGCATACGTTTCTTGCATACAAATGTTTATGGCCTTTCTAACGCAAAGCATCCTGAAGCAAAACCAGCGGCGAGCAAACCCCTTCCCTCGAAGCACCGGCGCTTGTAGGGCTCAGCGTGGGGGTTCGCAGCACAAACGCTGCCAAGGAAAACCCCTGCTTGTTCTTTGCAGCGTGCTCGTGTTTCTGTGCACACAGACCACATCCAGGAGCGTTTTCTGGGTAAAACCTCCCTTCCCTGCCCCTCTCCCAGATCCCCGCTTCCTTCCTGGCTCCGGCGCGAGCGCCGCCGTGCCGGGTTGCACTTCCTTCCTCCCCTGCTCGTCACGTTTGCTGCAAGGGCTCAGCTGCACGAGGCCCCTCTCTGGCCCTGAGACCTGCCGAAGCAGATGGAGCCGTGTTGTCAGGCTGGGAAACCCCGCTGCCTTTGGGAGATTTTTCTCTCTTTTCTATTTTCGTGCTGTTTCAAGCCTCGTGACTGCGCATCAGCCCTCACGGCCCGGCTAACGGGACTCGTTTGAAGAAGCGAAACTCCAAGAAGGGCCTTTGAGACGCACCAAAGCGGCCGCGTGTGCAGCTCCCCGTCCCCATGTTTAACCGAGGTCGCTTTTCCACCCAGGAGGGGACCCATGAGCTCCCTGTCGTACCTGGCCCTCGTGGGCGTCCAGCGCTTGGCCGCAGAGCAGGAAATCCTCGTACTGCGCCCAGGGCACGACGGGCTCGGGCAGCTCCCGCAGGTAGAGCTTGAGCAGCGAAGCCACCGTGTGCACGTCCGTGTCGCTGCAAGGCACGCGGGGCCGCTCAACGGGGCTTGAACCCGGCACACGGCCCCCGCGGACCCGTCCCGGCGCCCCAGGCGGAGCCGGAGGGATCCCCACGGAGCGGCCGGGCCAACCTGGGGGGAAACTCATGGAGGGACAACACGGGGGACAGACTGGTGGGGCAAATTGGTAGCTGGGGGCTTGCTGCACCGTGGGGCATCCACACGCAGGCTGAGTGTCCCCAGCCCTTCATAGAATCACAGAATCCTTAAGGTTGGAAGGGACCTCTAGGGATCATCTAGTCCAACCCCTGCACACGCAGGGTCACCTAGAGCACGTGGCACAGGGCTGCGTCCAAGCGAGTTTGAAGATCTCCAGAGAAGGAGACTCCACAACCTCTCTGGGCAGCCTGTTCCAGGGCTCTGGCACCCTCACTGGGAAGGAATTTTTCCTTAAGTTCCTGTGGAACTTTTGGTGCTTCAGTTTGTGGCCATTTCCTCTAGTTCTGTCGGTGGCCACCAGTGAGAAGAGGCCGCCCCATCCTCCTCACTGCCTCCCTTGAGGTACCTCTAGACACTGCTCAGGTCCCTCTCAGCCTTCTCTTCTCCAGGCTGAACAGGTCCAGCTCCCTCAGCCTCTCCTCACAGGGCAGATGTTCCAGGCCCCTGATCATCCTCGTAGCCCTGCGCTGGCCTCTCTCCAGCAGCTCCACATCCCTCTTGTCCTGTGGAGCCCAGAACTGGACACAATACTCCAGAACTGGACACAATACTCCAGAACTGGACACAATACTCCAGATGCGGCCTCACCAGGGCTGAGTAGTGGAAACACTTCCCGAGTGTTTCCATGCAAACAGCGCCCAGCATCCGCCCCGTTGGCTCGCGGAGCTCGCCCGGGCTTTTAAGATTAGCAGCAATTACTGGCGACGTCCTGCGAGGACAGATGTTTGCAGCTTTGCATACCACGCAGTTTACATTATGTCAAGAGGACACTGTCAAGACTGTCAGCCTCGCGCTTGACCCACCTTGAAGTCGCTAAACTCTTGTAAACTCCTAGCGAAAATCCGCCAGGTCATTTATTTTTAGGATTTGTTGAGTGTTTTAAAATATATATAATATACAAAAAAGAAAAAAAAACACTAGTCTCCCCTTTCTTTAAACCTGCTTCTTATCCAAATGTCAGCTGCTTAGGGCAGGAAAGCAGGGAGAAGTGTTATCCCTGTCTGGAATCTCAGCAGGGACGTGTCTCAAATGTGGGCCCTGGAGAGGGAAGGTGAGGGACACCCCTAAACTGAATATCTGCAGCAGGGCTCCCCCCGCTCCAACCTCACCGTGCTTTGGGTTTCTGCTGAATCCCCCCTCTCGATGGGGTTTAATGAGCTGCTTTTCCCTGGATTCGGGGTGCAAAAAGGGGGCGTCCAGCATTACCGGTCAAACGAGGGCCTCTCCCCGGCGTCGAAGGCGTCGCGGAGCCGCTTCACCAGGTTGTCCTGGCCGGGCAGGCGGAAGATGCCCTCCTCGCTCGCGCCGTGCTCGCGGATGAACTCGGCGCACTTCTGCACCACGATGGGCACCTGCTGCTGCCCGAACTTCTGCTCGTAGGCCACGGTGTCCGCCAGGCGCTGGCCGAACACGGCTGCGGAAGGACACGGCGCTGCGGAGCTTGGCGGTGGGAACGCCGAGGATGACGCTGTCTAAACCCTGGTTTTGGCTTCTACACTTCAACAGCAGCTCCGAGTTGCTGGGATTAGTGTTTGGGGGCTCCCCTGCTTCCCGCCCTTGCCGTTCTTCAGTGAAAGGTCAGTAAAACCAGCTCGTAAAAACGAGCTGCAAAAGCCCTGCAGAGGTTTGGGGCTCCTGCCTTCTCCCTGTCACCCCCCAAAGTGGTTTGCTCCCTGCTAAGCAGCTGAAGCTTTGCATTTCCCTGCACATGGCTTGCAAGGGCCTAAAAAACTGCCCGCTGGGTGAGCGCAGCAGAAACAAGGGCTGGGCGCTCCGAAAAGCAGGACGAGGACAGGAGAAGGTGGAAGGCAGGGATTTTTTTCCGTGCCTTATTCCTCACGCCATCACTGACCTGTTGAATCGAAGCCGTCCTCGAGATTGGCACTTACCAAGGGGACATGAAGTGCCCCAAGGGGCTCCAGCTGAGCCCAAAGATGCTCCTTGGTGCTCAGCTGCCCTTCACTCTGCCCACGTTTATACCAGACCCAACAGGGCCGGTCTATGGGGTGGTTTCAAAGGCAATTACTGCACGTAACATTGCAGATTGCAGTGTGATTATTGCGACGGGAAACGGGAGCGTTTACCTCCGGAGGCCGAGCCGAGCACCCTGCGGATGGATTTCACCCACTCCTCCATCTCCGCCTGGGAGCTGGCCATGAGCACGCAGGAGTCCTGCCCGGCCCGGTTCTGCTCTCCGGAGGCCCCTGCAAAAAAATCATCATTTGTAAAGGGAACCACAGGAGGCATCGCGGCCTCTGCTGTGCATTTTTGGAGTCTCAAACGCTCCGTTAATCCCTATTTTCCCTGCAGGAGGAAACAGCACTTGGGCGTCTCGTTTGTGCTGAGGCTGCTCAGCTCGAGAACAAAAACTGCAGCAAAACGATAAGGCGATCAGCAAGCTTTCCGTTATCGAAAGGAAATGAAACCAAACCACGAAAACGCCCTTTCCGACTAGTTTTTGGAACCTGCTCTACCAGGTCTGCAGCAAGACCCGGCCCTGGGAGCCTCCCCGGCCGACGGCTCCGGCCTCGCGGCGCTCCGGAGCTCCGGAATCCCCGTTCTCACCTGGGATGATCTCGAAGATGAACCGGCCTCCTTCCTCCGTGCCACCGGCCACCTCCCTGACGGTGCTTCCCTGCAGGGACACGCAGCCCTAGGGCCAAGCAGAGCAGGGCTTGCAAAGGCTCCTTTTCCAGCTGCCCAAATCCCCCCTCTAAACAACCTCCTGGAGCTGCTGTTTGTTTTTCCCATTGCAAAAAAAAATCTTGTAAAAAAGTGACTTTTCAAGCAATAAGGGACAATTCTTAAGCACCATTTCTTTTTCTGATGAGCTGCTTCTCAAGCTGAGAAAGCTGGTTATTACATACTAGTGCATTATAGTATACTTTATATATTAGTATAGTATACTTTATATATTAGTCTATTATGTTTTATTCTTCTTCCTTTTATCTGCTCTTCTCTTGGGAATTCTCCTCTTGGGAATGGAAGAGGCTGGAGGAGATGGGCACAGCCAAACACGGGAGGAAAGAAACCCGGTCCTTTTACATGGAGTCCCTTGAACCAAATCCCAAGGGGAAGGGGAGCGCAGGGCCGGCCAGCGGGATGGGAGCAGCTCCGAACCCCCCAGTGAGAGATGCCGGGGCCGTGGGATTTCCCTTTCCGTTTCCACATCCCTTTTTCCAGCTGGAAAACGCTCCCACCATCAGCACCAGCACCCACCTCTCCGCTCGAACCGACCGAATCCCAAGGCTTTCCCCTTGGGAGCATCGCCGTAAAAGCGCCCGGAAAAGCGGGAAAAGCCTCCGCGAGCCCCCCGGGAGCTACCTGCGGCTTGGCCTCGTCCTCGTCCTTGTAGTAGAGGAGCTGCTGGCCCTTGAGCACGAAGAAGCGCTGCTGCCAGCTGCGGACGATGGAGCGCTGCTGCTTGCGGAGCCAGCCCGTCCGGAGCGGCCGCTCCGGCGCGCGGGGGGACGCCGGCCGCGCCGCCTCGCCCGGCATCACGCTCTTGGAGCGGGCTGGAAGCGGAGGGAGAGAGGGAGCGCGGGCGGCAGGAAGGGCCCGCGCGGAAGCGGCTGCAGCGGCTGCTGGCCGGGCGCGCTTCCTTTTTCCTGCGTGGGAGCAATTGTCTTGCAAGTGAGAAGAAAATCATTAGCTATTTTGGCTGATTTTTTTAAGGGTAGTGTGGTTTTCTGTGGGGTTTTTTGCACTTTTTTTGCACTTTTTTTTGCACTTTTTTTGCACTTTTTTTTGCACTTTTTTTTTTTTGCGCTTTTTTTTCAGGCCCTCCCTTCCCCAAACCATGGGCAGCAGCGGTAGCCCAACAACCCCAGCCAGCCTTGAAAACATCCCGAGGGGCCAGGTCGCTCCTTGCCTGCCCTTTCCAAAGGGATGTTCCTGTAGGAAGGTGATCCAATGGGAAGCAAAGCACGGACACGGGTTCATCGAGCGGGAAGATGCTGCTCCCGGTTGGCATCGCTTGGACCGTTCGTGTCGGCATCGCACTCAGGCCGAAGCTTTCGGAGCTCAGCGGCACCATCCTGCTTCCCCTTTAGAAATTCCCCCCGGATGGGTTTTCCGGATGGTGCTGGTGAGCAAGGCCTGGCCACGGAATGGGAAATGCTCCCACTGCTGGGACCCTCAGCCTGAATGAGCCAGGAAACGGGAATGGGAGTGGGAATGGATGTGGGAATGGGAACCCTCCTTGCGGCCTTTACTGCGCTTCACCCCATGCACAAGGAAGGGGCGGGTTGGGGGCTCCTTCCTCATGCCGGAGGCACCCGCGGCCTCCGGAAAACGTCCTGGTCCCCGGGCCGGAGCGCAGGGTCCCCGCGTCCCAGGGCCAGGCCCCGAGCGGCGACGCGAGTGACCGCGCGGGGACGGCCAGCGGCCCCGTTCCGGGGCGTCACCCCGGCGCCCGGCCCCCGTCTGTCACCAAATCTTTGCAAGGGGCCTTTTCGCAAAGCAGAAATGGCAACGATTTGCAAATCTCCCTGCGGTTGGAAAGCAGATGTGGGGTCCCCTCGGTGCCAGCACCCCCGGAGCAGCGTCCCCAGCCCCCAGCAGCGCTGCCAGTACCTATTTTCGCCGCATCCATTTTCAGGTTGAAATCCCAGTTCCGGGGCAGCTTGAGCGACATGTCGGGCCGCCGGCGGGGCCTGTCTCGGTCGTCCTTTTCCCTCGCCGTCCTCCCGAGGGATCCACGCGGAGACGGGCCGCGGCGAAGGCGGCTCCCGTGGGAACGCGGCGCCCTCGGCGAGCGCCGGCGCGACGGGGCTCCCCGTGCACTTCCTCCCGCGTCCCGCGCGCGCGGCCGCCGCCAACCCCATAAAAGTCCCTTCCTGCCCTTGGGCTCCCCGCGGCGCTGGCCCCGGGCGCGATTTTCCGCCCCGCTTTCCCAAACTCCTCGGGGGGCCTCCGCGGCGGCGCCCGGGCGCGTTCCGGCTCCCGTGTTTGGGGAAGTGGCCCCGCGGCCCCCGCGTTTGGGGAACTGCTCCGGGCGCTGCACGCGGGGACGCCCTGGTGACACCGCCCCGGGCTCCCAACCCGGCCGGGGGGTTTGCACGGGCCACCCCCGTTTTCCTCCTAGCAAAGGGCGCTGGAATTTAGCAGCATTTTTCCACATTTCGGCTCTTGCGTTTCATGCAATTTGATGGGTTTTTTCCACCTGAGTTTCTTCATGACACCCGCCGGGGCAAAGAACCCCTGCCTCGTGTGAGCAACTGCCCGAAGGACCATGGAAAGTGCCTGGAAAAGCCCTTGGGAAGCTGAGCGCCCTAAGGGCCCTGGCAGGACTGGTGCTGGCAGTGGTGACTCGGGAACATCTGCAGCTCCGCGGGCTCCGACCTGGGACCATCTTTGCAGAAAGCCCTGGAAAAGGGGGCTCCAAGGCCCAAGGCGGCTCCCGGCTCCAACAGCGGCCTGGGATGGGCAGGGAATGCTGCAGGGCCAGGATGCGGCCCAGGAGCTGGGGCCGACGGCGAGGAGAAAACCCGGAGAACGGCCGAGGATGAAGCGAAACTGAAGGCTGGGTCAAACCAACCTGGGGAGGAGGGAAGAGGTTTAACAGAGATGAATCCTCCACTTCACACCTAACCCCGACGTGCTGCACGGGGCAGGACCTGGAGCAGCCAAAACCGCAGCAGGTTGGTCCTTACTGCTCCCCACAGCCACCAGGATCCCTCCTTGAGCAATCGCCTTCAAAAAGCTTGGAAAAAGGGTTCTTGGAGTCTCCCCATCCATCCCATAGACAACAGAAAGCAGTTTTACCCAAGCCACTCCAACCAGCTTGGGCAGCTCTGCCCCATTGGCACGCAGCGACAAATAAAACTCCCCTACGGATAATGGAACTTATATTTATTTAACAGTAACATATAGTATATAAATAGGGTAAATACTTTTAAAATATACAATATATCACATTCGGACATTCGGTCAAAGAAAGGCAACTCTACATGTGTAGCTAAAACGTGAATCAGAAGAACGATGCACAGAGAGAGAAGCCGATGGTGTCAGCGCGGCCGCCCGGAGCAGGGAGCACACGGAGCGTTCGGCAGCGGAGGCGGCTCGGGGCTGCCGGAGCGGGCGGGAAGCACAGCCGATCCCACGGGATACTTCGGGGGGTAAGAAAGGAGCCCGACGTGGATGTATGGAGACGGTGGCAATTCCCAGCACGGCTTGGTCTCCTCCTTGGGGTTTTAATGTTCTACTCACTTTCCGCGTGCTCATTTGGGCCACAAACAGAGCCAGGGAAGCCAATTCCCATCCCGGCATGCCGGGAATTTGTCTAGACACGTCTGGCAATACGAGAGCAGAGCCCAGACCGTGTCCCTCAACACCCTTCATCTACCACCCCCATCCAGTGCCGTTTCACCGGGCCAGCCAGCCCTACGGAAGCAGCTTCCCAGCACGTGGTCCCTCTCCGTCCTTCCCAACACTTGATTTCCCTCTTGCAACGCTTCGTTTTGCCTCCCAGGCAGGAGGATCTCGCTCCAAACCCACCGTCCCGGCACGACGGCCCGGCCGAGCGCCTGCAAGGCTCAATACAACGCAAAGAACCGCGGCGCCGTCGTGCCGGGATGCGCAACCCCTCGCACGCAGCTTTGCTCTGCGCTGCTAGGAAGAAAAGCGGAAAGAAGAGGAAAAAGCCGCAGGTTCCTGGCGAAAATCCCGGCCTCCTCCTGCTCCTGCGGCTCCGCACGCGGCTGCTTTGCCCTCCAGCGTCCGCAGCCAGCACTGCAAGGAGGCCCCGCTGCACCGCAGAGCAAAAGCACCAGTGCTTGGTGCCTCGTTAGCCACAACTGATAAGAAATGCAGAAAATGCAAAACAACAACAGCAGGACACTAGAGAGCCACAGGGAAAATGCTCTATTATCTATCATTTTTTCGTATTTGCCGACACCGCAGCTTTACTTTCCACGTCCTACCAAAAATCCTGCCATTTCCATGTGCGCTCCCCATCCTGGGAGTCCTCGCCTGCATCCCCAGGCCTCGCTTTGCCCAGCAAATCACAACCAAAAACCTAAGTTTGAGCAGACCCCAAAGCCGAAGCAGCACTTGCAACACACGAAGGGTCACACAGAAACATGAGAGAGACAGATGGCATCTGTTTCCAACACTTGCACCGCTCACACTCGCTCCAGGGGAACGAAAGCAACGGCAGAGTCGGAATATGGAGCGTAAAAGATGAAATATTTTTAGGCATTTTATTTTGCATCAATGCTGAGCTAGCTCAGGGGGTGCACGTGTCGCTGTCTGCACGGGTGAAAGGTTTATGGTAGCAACTACTTGAAAACACCAGTGTATTTGGGCGGTATCACCTCTGCCTGCCACTCACTCGCCAGTTAAAATAAGGAAAAGTTTCTCTCTCTCGTGCACAAGCTACGGAAAGGAGTAAAATCAGTCACCTTGAATATGGCTAGTATAAACCGGGGATGTTTTCACTACCTGATCACCAAAAAAAACATTTACAATCTTTAGGGCGCTCATTTTTAAAAAATAAAAAAGAAAGTATGACAAAATAAAGGGAAGTACGCAGATAAACCTTCCAGCTATTGAGTGCAACCTAGTTAGGACGAGATTTGGGAAGCAAAGCAGGGCAGCAGCCTGCCAGGCTGAAGTGCAACGCAGACCATGATAAACTCAGCAGCACGACACCTAGAACTCAAGTAACAAACAGGTGAGAGACATGATCCCTGAAAGAAAAAATACAACAACCGGCAGCCCCGGCGCGTGCCGGGGCCCCGGCGTGCCAATGTCAGGCAAGAAACTCCGGGGAAACCTGCTCTCCACGGGAGCCGAAACATCCCAGGGTTTCCAAGACGTGACGTGTGGTTCAATGTTGCGTTCTTAAAGATTACATGGGGAGGAAAAGAATGAGCCAGATTATTTAGATGGTTGTTCTTGCTTGGTAGGAGCTACTCAGGGAAACTTGGTTCCTTCAAATACCTTTTTCGGATTCAGTTTTGAGGCAATTTGAACCTCCCACGTTCCTACAGCACCCACTGCGTTCCTGACTCCTTGCCCCCCGTGCAAAGCCTTTACCATAACCAGTTTGGGGTTTTGCTGGTTAGAATTTGCCAAAACAGCCCCCATAGGGGCGAATATGGGAGGCCAGGAGAGAACGTGGGTCCCCAGAGCTCCCGTCGGGAATGCTGACGGATCCAGCTGCCAAGGGAGGAGGAAGGAGATTGGGGCCGGGGTTGTCCCTGTGTGAGCAGCACCCGGAGGAAAAGTCCAGCTCTGCCCACAGGTATCGAACCAAAGACCAGGTCCAACTGGACCCTCCTTTTCACCCAACCGTCCTTCCAAGCCGAACTCCTTCGCAGCTACAAACTCAGAGTTGTTCATTTTAACCAAAGCCATATAAATATATTAAAAAAAAAAAAAGCAAACGTTTACCAAGAAAGGAAGAAAAGTTACAGTGAAATGAGGCCTTGTTATTGTCTTAAATCAGGCAGAAGCCAGGAATTTCCTCGGGGAGACTCATCTGGTTCTCAGTCCTGTTCCAATTGCCCGGACGTCTACGCGTCCTCCAAGCCACCTAACATCCCCTTGTCGACAAGATGCGCTTTCAGCGTGTTGAAGATGTGGAGCTGCTGGTCGGGCCGCAGGGTTAGGAACTGCTGGATCAGTTTGCTCGGGTTCGGACCTCTGAAACACAAAGCGGCACCATCAGTGAGTTGCTGCTGGGCCTCGACGCTCTGGGAACCCCGTTTGATCCAAATAATGTCTTAAAATAGCAGTTGTGCTCCTATTCCTCGTGCGCGTGGCTACACAACTATTGTATGATGCAAAAAAAATGGATTTTTGTACTCAATGAGCTCTGTTTGAGACCCAACGGGGGGCATAAGGAACACGGAGCAGTTCAGGGGGGCTGAAATAACCCAGCTTGGGAAACAAGGGTTGCATTCCCAGCTCAGCACGACCCTGGCAAGAGGCTTCCTTTCTTGGAGCCTGCATTTCCCCTCTCATTCTTTGCCTTGTATTTGCCCCAGTTAATCCCACAGGGACAACAACTGTCTCTAACTGGAAGCCGGTGTGCCAGGGCCCTCAACCTTCACCACGAGGCAGCAGGTACCTGATGAAGCTGGCGATGTACACGTTAACGAAGGTGGCCATCAGGTACTGACAGTCAAAGCGGTCCATGATTCCTCCGTGGCCTGGGATCGTGTTGGCAAAGTCCTGCACAAAACAGACAGGATTGCACTAGGCGGGTGCAACACCCAACACTTGCTCTTGCTCCACATACGTCTCTGCTCTATGCTCAGACCCACGCTCTAATTCTTCTGAGAAGATAAAAGTCGCCCAAGAATTAATTTGGCTCAATATGTCCCCTAGCTGGAAGCGTTTCTCCTTTCTGAAGGCCATTAGCACCTGAGGGACATCAAGACTTAACTAAGATCTGTCAGGGTTGAGGAAGGCTCATGTTTGTCACTTGTGCCCCTCTCCTGACTTTCAAGGTATTTTAGCTGCACAGAAGAGTGTTTATATGTAAAACATTACATACAAAACAACAAGGGAAGCCCCGATGATTGCAAAATTTCCTGACTCAGTCTTTGTTCCTGTAACTCAAGTTCTGCATTAAAACGGGGTTTAGAATATCACAGTTTGATTTCTAAGATCCTTCTCCTCACCCGTTCACTCAAAAGGAAAAACGGATTGGGCCTCCCCATGGTATTTTGCTGCAGAACAAACCTCTTCCCTCTCAGAGCTCCCAGCCTTTGATTCACTGGAGCAGAGGGACGTTATAGAGTGGTAGCAACTCTTGATGGACAGTCTGAGTCCATCCAAACTTGGCCTTTGAGAAGGGGGGTGTCCTTACCTTGATTTTGAAGGCCCTCTTAAATCCACTCGCAAAGAAGCCTCCAAAGGGCCCAATGAGGGAGGCGAAAGTGGACAGGGCGATGCTGTGGATTTGGAAGGGATACATCCGGACCGTCTTCTGCGGATGGACAGACAGATACACACGTCAGAGGAGGATTTTCACAGCGCACAGCACTGCCAACTCCTCCGAAATGGGGAAAGAGATAGGAAAATGCTACGGGGCCTCTGCAAATGCCCTTTCCTCACCTCTAAAGGTAAAGGTTATCTGCAGTCTCAACATGCAGCTCAGGGCAAATCCAGGCTGTCCAGCAGGGAGCTGTGACACGGCTCATGGACCATCTCGCCCACTGCTCACCCCATCCCCGTCCTCTCCAGGACTTGGTTCACAACTGACTGAAGCCACCAGACTTGGGCCAATTCCTCTGGGACTTCCACTAACAGGGAACGCCGTTAATCCCCCTCTTAGCTGGGTCTAGCACCTCCATTTCTTGCCACACAGAAGCTTTAAAGCTCCATCCCAGGAAAACCAGCCTTTCCAGAGTGCTCCCGCCAGCGTCCTACCCAGCCGAGCGCGGACTGCAGCACCGCGGGGACGGTGTATTCCTGCAGCTGGAACAGCTCGGAGGGCTCACAGTCCACCGTGAAGCTGTTGGTGTCGTTGTTGAACTCCACGGGGCAGGTGAAGCACCGGTAGCCGGACATCACGTACGAGAGCTTCGAGGAGACACAGAGGCGGCGAGAGAAAGGAGGATTAGCAGGTCCAACCCAAGGAGACCGGGCGAGGAGGGAGCCACGGCCCCGGCTTCATTAAGCAGATTACCCTCCTGAGAAGCATTAATTGGCTGAAGGCACAGTAAGCATTTTCTTTAAGAAGTGCATCTGTTCAGCAAGCTTCAGGCTGAGACAGGCTGCACCGTTTGGCGGAGCGGCCAGTGACCAGCCCCAGAGATGCTCATAAAAACAGGAATATTTTAATACTCAGAGATGACGCAGACCTCACAGCTGCCTATCCTGTTAAAGGCTTCACTTCAACTGTGTGTGTAAGGAAAGCAAGCTGCTGCTTCTCGTGCTCTGGTCCTAAATAGAAGAGTTTAAAGCTCGCCTGCTTTTGGGAGGACAAAACACTGTCACCTTATAAAGGGAAAAGAGCAATGAAGTAAAGTGCTCGGGACTTACCAGCAATCCAAACAAAACGGTGGCAAAAAACCCTCCGATAAAACCTTCCCAGGTCTTCTTTGGGGAGAGCTGCAGACGAAGAGAGAGAAGAGGGAGATGGTTAAAAGCTCTGCCCTACACGCACTAGGCAGCCCTTCCTCCACGGCGAGCTGTTCGAGCACGCACAAAACGGTGCAAAAAATTGGCAAAACACAAAAAAAACAAGAGCGAGGGCTCCGGCGCAACCTCACGCTGCCCTCCTTGTCCGAAAGGCTCCGTTCTGCTTCACGGCCTCGAGCACGAGACCAGGGAACAGCCCTTGGGTTTCAGACCCAAAGAAGCCCCAGGTTTTGCATTCGGCTGCTTGTTCTACTCGGGAGCCTCTTCACCCTCTTTCTTCTTGTTTAACTTCACGAACCTTGATGAGCGGCGTGCGGCCAAAGAAGAACCCGAACATGTAGGCCATGATGTCGTTGCAGATCACGCAGGAAATCGGGACGATGAACCTGGACGGGGAGGAGAACCAGAGCACGTGAAACCGATGGATCCTGGGCATCTCCCAGACCTGACGGGATGAGCAACAGCTTCCCTGAGTGTTCTCCCATGTACACCCCCCTGCCCAGGGCAATCTCACAACACCCGGAGCAACCACCCAGGAGACACGGAGGTGTCAGGCCAACACTCCAGACCAACCAGCACCAGAACAGCCTGTTTTAAGCCCAGCCTTTCCTTCTGCAACACACGGTGTGCTGGTAGAGGGCTGGGAAAACAAATGCTGCTCCAGACCAGCGCTCTGTACAGCCCAAGTAGCACAAAGTGAGTCCTACCTCACTGCAGTGTCACTCAATCTTTTGCTTTTTTACCCTGAACAAGGCAGTCCCTAGCCAAAAGCATCTTGGCCGTTTGTTTCTTTTGAAAGAACTGTCTTATCTGAAGTACAGCAAGCCACGTGGAGCTGCAGGAATGACAGCAAGGCCGGACCCGCAGCGACTCACCAAATCATTCCTTCAAAGAGGTTGTGAATGATGAGGTGCGACTGGGTCACAACGATGAGCAACGTCACGTGGGTCCATCCAAACTGGAAGAGAAGGCAGCATGGAGCCCGCTCTGCACGGAGACGCCGCTCCAGAGGCAGCGGGGAGCTTCCCTGGGAAGACTCCTGCTGCTCCGGGTGCTCCCCAGCCCGCCCATCCCGCACATCTCAACCCGCTTTTTGGCACTGGGAGAGCCCAAGGCTGAGGATGCCCAAGCTGTGTCCCTGTGCGCTGAACCTAGCTGGACCAGTGGCCAAACACGAGCGAGATCCTACGGATGTTTGGAAAAGGAGCCAATTAGCCCTCGTGGTGATGCACCCACCACCAGTTAGTCTCGTGCGGTCATTTCAGCTTGCAGAGAGTTTCTTAAGAGCATCCTCAAGTGCAGAAAGAATTGATGTTTCCAGGGCAATCCGATCAGGGCCGCCTTCCTAAACACTCAGTCTGCTCCCAGCAATTTTCCCTCCAGGCAGAATTACAGTGGCACAGGAGCCTCTGCTGGCACCTTTTCCCCTACACAAGCACCTATATTATTCATCCTTCTGCTCCGAGCAGGGGCAGCCAGCCCCTGGGTTCAACCTTACCATGTAGAACTGCAGGCGATAGTGTTTCTTCACCAGACTCAAGACAAACATGCAGAAACCTGGTGGGAAGCAGAAGAAAAATGAACCGATGGGAACAGATTTTCATCAGAAAGAAAGGCTTTCTTCTCCCCATGACAGCGCACAGCTCCACAGGGGGGTTTATTCTGAGCAAAGCAGCAACGTCAAGTGGGGAAATGGGCTTTTCTGGAAGCCACAAAATACAATTTCCTATAAATAACACTTGAACAGATTGCAAATCAAGCTGATCATCCCCAGCGAATCAGAGGGTTCTTTTCCAGAGAGGTTTCCCTTTTCCCTCCCCGTGAACTTCCTTTCACCACGTTAACTGGACACGCTACGGATACTGCATCGGATGGACGCTCGTGAGAAGAGTATTTCAAGAAACAAAGATTTCCTCCCTCCAGCAGAAAACATGGTCTTTACCTGTCAAGTACAGAGCAAAAGAAATGAAGCGGTGGTATTTGCTGAGAATTCGCAAGGGCTCCTCTCTCTGCACCAGGGTGAAGAAATAATCCGTGACGGTCTCGCCATAGAAGAAGTAGTTTACGCAGAGCAGGAAGTACCTGCGGGTGGAGGCACAGGTCTGTTGGGAAGAATCCTAAAAGCTTTCCGGAGAAACGGGGAAAGAGGCTGATCCCCAAGGTCTGAGCCCTGTGAGGAGCCGCCCTGAAGGTGACGGCCCAAACTTCATCCTGCCCCGTTTGGAAACGACGCCGTGGTCTGAACATGAGTGCCATGGCCCGAGGATCGTGGAACGGGCTGCCCAGAGAGGTTGTGGAGTCTCCTTCTCTGGAGATCTTCAAACCCGCTTGGACGCAGCCCTGTGCCACGTGCTCTAGGTGACCCTGCGTGTGCAGGGGTTGGACTGGATGATCCCTAGAGGTCCCTGCCAACCTTGAGCATCCTGTGATTCTATGAGGCCCCGCGCCATGGAGCGACCGTGTCCGTGCGGCGACAACCACTCGCAGCATCACCCACACGGGTCGCGACATTCGGATTGCGGCTCTCCAGAAACTGCGGGACAAAGCCTGTCGTGACAGGGTCTAGCAAGGTATCAATCTACTGGGACATGGGGAACATTTTCCTTCCAGGAGCTGCTAACGCCCAACACTGGAAAGCTGACAGCAACCCCTTGGTCTTGATTTTGGAGGTTGGAAGGCAATTCCCACCCCATGGTCTCCATTTTGGACCTTGGGAGGTGATTCCTACCCCGTGGTCTCCATTTTGGAGGCTGTGAGTGATTCCCACCCCATGGTCTCCATTTTGGAGGTTGGGAAGCGATTCCCACCCTGTGGTCTCCATTTTGGAGGCCATGAGTGATTCCCACCCCATGGTCTCCATTTTGGAGGTTGGGAAGCAATTCCCACCCCGTGGTCTCCATTTTGGAGGCCGTGAGTGATCCCCACCCCACGGTCTCCATTTTGGAGGCTGGAAGGTGACACCCACCCCGTGGTCTCCGTTTTGGAGGCTGGGAGGTGATTCCCACCCCGTGGTCTCCAGTTTGGAGGCCGTGAGTGATCCCCACCCCGTGGTCTCCATTTGAGAGGTTGGAAGGCAATTCCCACCCTGTGGTCTCCAGTTTGGAGGCCGTGAGTGATCCCCTTTCTGCACCTCCTCCACCACGAGAGGCAGCGCATGAGAAGGAAGCGGCCACCGACTCACCAGCTGAGGGTCCTGAACCAGGGCAGGTCGTACGAGTGATACACGTTGTAGCCGATGGTGATGATCTCGTGGAAACACTTGATCTGGACGCACATCACCTGCACGGGGACAGCAGGGAGCTGTAACACGTCCCGCTCGGACGCTCCTCTCCTCGGGGAGGAGGAAGAGGAGGCTCTGAGCTTCCTGCACCAGCGACGGGCCCCGCTGCCCACCCCAGCCACCTCTCGGGGACACCTACTATCATCATTAACACCATGGGCCCCAGGTAGATGATGATGAAGAAGAAGGTGATCATCGCCAGCGTGAGGATGCCTCTCACCCACCAATTCTTCCATCTAGGAAGAGAAGGAAAGAGGTTAGAGAGCGGCCCAAAGCCGCACCAAAACGGTGATGATTACATGTAGCTGCTCTTCCCGCGGAGCAGCCCACGGAGGACATTCCCAGGTGGATTTTCCCTCTATTCCACAGGCCCCAGCGGCAGGGGAGGCCGCTGCCCCGCGCTACCTTGAGGACAGGTTGGAGAGGGCCCTGTTCAGGACCTCCGGAGTGTCGTCGGACGTGGGCACCGGGGCCGAGCCTCCGAATTCCGACTTGCTCTCGCTGTCGGACGCCGTCTCCCCATCGAGCTTGTTTTCCGACTCGGACTCCTGCAAGCGGGAGAGAGATGCTAGGACCCGGAGAAGCCCGGACCAGCCCCGCAGACGCAGGACCTACCTCCTGCCTGACACCAAGACAACGTGAACCAACAGAAAAACAACATCAGGGGTTTCACGTGCTCGGAAAAGTTGTTTTTATTCCCCTGGCATCTCAGCAGCAGCAACAGAAACAGATCTGATCCCTTGGAAAGGCGAAAGATGCCTGAAAGGGGATGCGGAAGCATCTCCTGAGGGCCTAAGGGACACGGGCTTGTTAGCAGGAATTCCTGCAAGGTTTCCCAGTGCCCAGGCACGGCTCCAAGCAGGAGGCTCCCGGATGGACCTTCCGAGTCCTTCAAATGCCGGCGCCAAAAATAAGGCCGAGGAGGAAGGACGCGGCTTATCGCCGGGGCGCAGGCCGGGCCGCGAGGGAACCCGACACGCTGCCGGGACGCGGCGCGCGCCACCGCTGTCCCTGTCCCCGGCCCTTGTCCCCGGCCCCTGTCCCGCTGCGGCACGTCGCTCCGAGCAAAGTCCTGCATTCAGGGAGCTGCCTGAACAAACACCGGCGAGGCTGCGCGTGGCCGTGCGAGGCGGGATGAAAAGGATTCCATCCCATTCCTGACTCCCTTGCAGTCTCCAGGGGTGGTTTTTCCTCCAGCCCAGCTCGTTAGCACAGGACAGATCCAAATTTCCGCATTTTGCCCACGGTTTTGTCAGCAGAGCTTCATCCCGCTCCTTGCTAGCCCTTGGATTTATTAAGGAAAAGCCATGCAGGCCCCATCCGTGGTCCCAGGAGCTCCCCCATCCAAGGCACGAAGGGATAACGAAGCCACAAGGTAGCGGTGGCTGCAGGCCAGGTGCTTACGGCACCATCGGATGGAGGCAGCTAAAAATACCGCGGCGTTGCCAGAGGATCCAGAGGATCGTTCCGGAGCGGAGCCAAGCGCCCGGCATCGCAGGCATCACCGGCATCCGGCTGCAGAGGCTGGACACAAAACCCTTGGGCGCCAATTTTAAGGCAACCCAAGTCCCCATCCCGTCCCTCGTGGAAGCGCGAGGCTCTTGCCACACAGTAAAAGGACCGAACATTGGAATGGGAATGGCACGAGGGGAAAAGTCACCCGGCAAACGGATGGAGAACGCACGTTTTGGCACCTTCGCTTTGCAAACAACTCGGTGGCGGAGAGCAGCTTTTCTCCCAGTTAGCTCCGGGAACAGGGGGCCGGGATCGCGCGGGGCATCGCGCTGGAGACAGGCTATGGAGAAGCCTCAGTAATTGCCGCTATTTTTACTCCCTTTATGCAAATTGCAAGCACCAGGCTGCAAATCATGAGCCCAAGCAGCCCAGCGAGGTGCTAAATCATTTGCTGCAGCCTGAGCGCGACGCGCTCGGGCCGGGTCTCCTTCGCCCAGGGGTGGCTCTGGCAGGGAAACAACCTCCCCGTGGCGCTTCCATCGTTATCCATGAGCTCGGGGCCGGCAGCAGCCTCTCAACGAGGGTTTCGGTCGATGGATTTGCTTTAAATGCACGTTAGGAGTGAGCCACGGGAGCACAACGCCGTAAGGACGTCGATACCTCTCCTAAGCATCCGTGCTGTCCGATAAACGCGACAGCAAAGGTGGAATTTCACCTTCCAGGTCTTAGGAGGTGCATTTAGGAGCATCTCCATGAGACCTTCCCTCTCTGACCTGCTCATCCTTTTCTGTCTTCAGGGGATCTTCAAGATCTTGGGATTGGAAGGAGAAAACTGGGCTCCCGGCTGCCTCTCTGTGTGGTTTGGGGTACGTCATGACGGCTCCGGATGTCCATCAGGAAGAATTCTCCACAAATCCCTGATCCCAGGATTTCCACCGAGGCCATGCATTATTCAGGGTGATAATAACTGTGTCTAAGCCTCCGCGACGGGCTCCGAGCTTCAGCTGGAATAAGCAAAACCCTCAAACGGCCACCTAAGAGTCCTCCTTGCGACAGACTGCGCAAACAGGGAGATAAATACACTCAACTTGCAGCAAATTCCCCAAGGAATCGGGATTTTCCTCCTTCCCCAGCCAACACACCATCCTCCCTCCTTAATATTGCAACAGGCCTCTCCCGTGCATTAGCAAATGCAGCCAAAATTGCTCCAGAGGACAGAGGCTACTCTGCAAAGCCATTTTCATGGAGCTCATCCTAAAATCAAAGGCTCTTGGCCTGGGGCTGATGCTCACATCCCTCTTTAGCCGTTCAGGCCTTGGAAGCAGCATCCTCTGATCCCTGAACCAAAGGAGACAGAGGCAAGGGAACAGATCCTACTTGCACGTTATCTTTGGAAAAAACGTACATCTGAGCAACGTTTGCAAGTAAATATTTTGTCCCCTCAGAGAAGTTAATAGCAAAATGAGTAGCCTTAGGTTTTTTTAACCACTTGCAAGTGGTGCGAAATCGGTGCTCGCGCCTCGGCCGGTCGCGGCGCCGCAGCCGCGAGCGCTCCGGTTTTCACCCAAGGATCCCTGACACCGTCTCGGTTGCCATAGGAACAAGTCGGATATCTCCCAGCCAAAAATTTCCTGCCCAAAGGAGAGGCCGAGTTCAGCCCCGGAGGCCGGCAGATGACATTAGCTCAAGAAATCCCATCATTTGTGCACCTTTCCGGCAGCGAGGCCCCGTTTTAGTTGGATTTCCTGCCGGATTTTAACAAAAAGCAGCGATGGAAAATGCTAAAACGCTGCTAAAGAGAAACCTCACGTTGCTTTTTGTGGCTGGAACAGCTGGGAACAACCATGCGGAGGCCTCTGCTATTCCCACCTCGGAGCAAGCACCGTTTACAGGCAGCTCCCGCCTCCAATATCTGCAGGATCAAAATTGATGTAATTAATCTATGTAAAGGTGATAGCCTCGCTTATGGAAATTGCAAACGTGGCTCCGTTCCTAGGCAGATGCAGAGCCAAGTGCTTGAAGTTCTCTGGTGGGGAAAATGGGTATATAACCACTTTCTGCCCCAAAAGAGGCTCCTGAAACAGCCAAGTTAGTTACGTCTCTCTTGCCCTTCCAGCACGACGTCCCTGCAGGGTGGCATCGAGGGGAGCCTGCTCGGCTTGCTGCCTCCAAAAACAACGGTGAAGGTCAGTTTTCCCTTCTGTTGATAAGGAATTCCCTCCCCCATCCCGAAGGAAAAACACATTCCAGCCCAAAGCACGCAGGGAAATTAGGACATGCCTATAAATGGAGGTGATAACATCGCAAAAAGCAGAAGCATCTGCACAGGGGCCGAAATAACTGGAAAAAAAAAACAACTCCTGTTGTTGTCTCGTGTGCCCGAATGGAGCCGTCCGCTCCGGGGTTTGTTTATCCCGGGAAATCTAGAGGGTTAATGCTGCAAGGGCTTTGCAGGAGCTACTGTATACAAAAGAGCCCAAAAATAGGCTGCCGGTTCTGGCATTCCCCCAGGATTCCCTATTGCTGAGAAAGGAACCTGCCTCCCCTCCAAAATGGGAATATTTTGCAGATAGGCCCTAGCGCGAGGTCTCCCCGGCGTCTCCCGTGGCCCTTCCCGAGCCGACGGGCTTTGCTGTCCCTGCAGAGCCGGGGAACATTCCCAGGATGTCCTTGGAGCTCCAAGGCCAGATGTTAAAGGAGGCCGGTTCGGAAAAGCCGGCTCTGAGCCCTCGTGTTTCCCGCCTCGTGCAGCACCCTACGGAAAACCGGCCGGGAAGGGAAGATCCCTCTGCCGAGAGGGCAAACACAACTCCAAGGGATGCGATGAAACTCCAGCTGGATGTGAGGAATGGGTCTAGCATCTGCAAGGGAGAAAAGGATCCGTGCGGGAATGGCGAGAGGGCAGGATCGGTTTCAATCTCGAATCTCTGCTCTCTGTCCATTAGCGGCAGCGGCCGAGAGCCCTGGAGTCCCCAGGGTAAGAGAAGAGGCGCAAACGGCACCACTTTCCCTGGCTTTTAGAGTGAGCAGATATGGCTTTTCGGAGAAAAAGGCCGTTCTGCATCACAGCTCACAAAAACCAGCGTTCTCGCACGCCCGTCTCCATCGAACCAGCGGTTTCTCGCCTCAAAACGCTGGTGCCAGCGCGGGGGGAAAGGTCCAAGCCGCGAAAGGACATGAGGAGCAGAAAGCGAAACCGGCTCCTGCCTCCGCGCGGTCACACCAGGGCGAGGTGGGAACGAGGACAAAACAACCGGCTTACGACGTTCCGGATCCGAGCTTAAAAACAACCCTGCGCCGGCAGCACCGGATCTGTTTTTTTTTTATGTTGTGCTGTTGCATTTCCCCTGGGCTGCTCCGTGCTTAGCCCTGCGGCTTGAGGCCCCTCCGAGCCCTCGGTTCCGAGGGAAAAGCGGAGGAGCCCTTCGGAAAACGCATCCTTGTGGAGTTCACGGGATTGCGCTCCCTCTGACCTTCTTTAGCAACGCGTCGCGATTGCAGCTCGGCCCTGAAGCGACTCCGAGCGCTCCCAGGGGACGCGCTCCAACTCCCACCAAAGTCCTGGAATTAGGCAAAGCCCGGATGGACTTTTTTTTTTCTTTTCCTGCTGCAAAGGAAACTGCAACCGAGACAAATGTATTATCTAGAGGATAACAGGTTGGCTCTGTGCAAAGCAAAATGCTGGCAAAAAGGGGGGGTTTATTGTCATTTTGCTGGAGATCAGTAAATCCGCGCGGCAAGCGGCTTCATGCCGGCTATGGAAAAATAAAAAGGCAGGGATTTTAGATCAAATCAACTCAGCCTGTTCTGGGCACTGCCAGCCCTTCCCAGCCCTATCCTGGCTCCAATCCTGCCGGAGGATTCCGAGCAATTTGAAGCCGGGGGCAGAGCGGTGCAATGGGGATGTGCACAGCGGTATTAAACGCGCTATTCCCAGTGCAAAAGACGTTTCGGGGCGACGACTTCGTGCAAGCAGCGCGGTTCGGGCGGCAGCAGGGAACGGCGAGGCGATGCACTTGCCGAGGGCAAACGGGCAGGCCCGGGGCGGCCCGAACAACGGGCGCCATCACCGCGCCCGCGGCGGAGCGGGACGTCGCCCTCCGGCCCCGGTTCCCGGCCCGGTCGGCATCGCGGCCGCTCCGGGGGTGTTTTCCCTCCGCGGCTTTTCCCTCCCTCCCGCTCCGGGGAGGCAGGAGGGCAGATGACGGGAGGAAGCGGAGGAGGAGGAAGAGCCAAAACGGCTTTTTTGTTGTTGTTGTTTTTTTTTTTTTTCCCCGAGGAAATTGGGAGGCGGAAAAAAAACAGGAATAAAAGCGCAGGGAAGCGCAGAAGTTCCCGGCGGCGCCGCGGAGCAGGCGAGGCTGAACCCCCCCCCCGCCCGCCTTGATGCGCAGCGTCACCCCGGCGCTCCCGGGGAGGAGGAGGAGGAGGATGGAGGGGGCAGGGAGGCTCCGCCGCGGCCCAGGCCCCGCCGCCCGCGGCCGCCCCGCGGCTCCCACCTTGTCGTCGGCCTCCGGCGGCGCCGCCGCCCCGGGCCGCAGCCGCAGCTCGCTCATGCCGCCCCGCTCCGCGCCCGCCGCGGCCCCCGCTGCGCCCCGGCGCGGCCGCCAGGGGGCGGGCGAGGGCAAGGGGCGCTCAGCCAATGGGCGCCGCGGCTCGCGCCGGGAGGGGGCGTGGCCGCGCCGCCCGCCCCGCCCCTCCGCTCTCCCGTGGCCACGCCCAGGTGTACCCGGATGTGCGCGCCGCGCCGCCATGATGGGTGGGCGCTCCGCGCGCAGCTCCCCGCCGCCCGCCTTCGCCTTCCTGCGGGCGCTGTGCCACCGGCGCCGCGGTCCCTCCCGCCGCTGGGTCACCCGGGGTCCCTCCACCGCGCGCCGGGGCGCCGCGGGGCCCGCTAGGCCGCACCGGCCGCCCGCTGACGGCAGACGCAGCGCAGAGCCTCGTGGCGTGCGGGCGCGTGTAACGCGCGCGCTGATTGGCTCCCGCCGGAGTAGCGGGTGGGAGCAAGGGGAGGAACGGCGCGACGATTCGCCGAGCAGTGGGGCAGAAGAAGGGCCAATCTGTGAGGCGAGTGGCGATTGGACAGGATCCGGGCGAGGGCGCGCTGTGATTGGCACCGCCCGGGCGGGGGCGTGGCCAGCGGGGTATAAAAGCGGCGTTTGGCGCGCGGCACCCGTTGGTGGCCGCCTCCCCCGTTCGTCGTCGCGTCGCTCCGGTCGCTGCGAGGATGTTCGAGGCGCGGCTGGTGCAGGGCTCGGTGCTGAAGCGGGTCCTGGAGGCCCTCAAGGACCTCATCACCGAGGCCTGCTGGGACCTGGGCTCGGGCGGCATCAGCCTGCAGAGCATGGACTCCTCGCACGTCTCCCTGGTGCAGCTCACGCTGCGCTCCGAGGGCTTCGACACCTACCGCTGCGACCGCAACATCGCCATGGGCGTCAACCTCGCCAGGTGCCCGCGGCCGCGCGCCGGGGGGCCCGGCCTGGCGGCAGGGCCCGTCCGGGAGGACCGGAGGGACCGTTGGGGCGGGGGGGCCGGCCCGGGGGAAGCGGCCGTTGGAGGGGGAGGGGGGAGAAGCCAACCCTGAGGGGAGCGACCGTTACCGTCATGGCGGAGGGGGTTGGCGCTGGGGGGAGCGGCCGTTACGGCCCCTCCGGAGCAGTTCGACGTTGCGGGGGGAATGGGGCGGCCCGGGGCTGCCCGCAGGGTCCGCGGTGCCGGGGGGGCGCGGCCGGGAGCCCCCGGGGGGGCGGCGGTACCGGGGGGTGTCGCGGGGGGCGGCCGCCCCTCCCCCCTCCCCACAGCGCTCTGGCGCCGTTTTTCGCCGCGCGCGCGGGAGGCCCCTGCGTGACGTCACTGCCGGCGCGCCGTGGCGGGAAAGCCGCGCGGGGGCGCGAAACGGCTGCTAAAAAGGAGGGTTTGGGCCCGTTTCGGGCCGGAGCAGCCGCGATGCAGCCGCAAACGGAGCGGCCGCCGCTCTCTGGACGTGGTTTAATACCCGTGAAACAGCAACGAGCGCTGTTGTCCCCCTCGCCCACCGGCTGACCCTGCTGTTGTTCCCCCAGCATGTCCAAAATCCTCAAGTGTGCTGGAAACGAAGACATCATCACTCTGAGAGCGGAGGACAACGCGGATACGCTGGCTTTGGTGTTTGAAGCGCCAAGTAAGTGACATCTTATAGCCAGCCCCTCACTGAGACCTTTCGGGTGACCTTCCTGGGGGCATCGGTGGCGTTCCGGGTGGTGGGACCAGGGTACGCTTAGTCCAGTTGACCAACATCTCCATGGGGGGAGAGGGGAAAATGAAAAGTCTTTCCATGACCCCAACAGATCCTCTTGTCTTAACTGCAGTGCTTTTATGGGCAAAACTTAAATTGAGGATAATGTCTTTAATTGCTTTTTTTAAGAAAAGTTTAGGCTGACAAAGTGTTTCTTTTAGATCAAGAGAAAGTCTCTGATTATGAGATGAAGCTAATGGATCTGGATGTGGAGCAGCTTGGAATTCCAGTAAGTAGCAACTTGAATTTCTCCCTGGATTATAATATTCTTCTTGGAAGCAAAATATTCCCTGTGTTCGCATCAGGCCTAACGTTTTTGCTCATAAAGACAATGGAGAAATATCTTTTAAAGGAGCACAAAGTCTAGTGGCTGCATCCAGCTTCCTGGAGAAGTTTAAGCGCCCCTTCCCTTGCAGGAGCAGGAGTACAGCTGCGTGGTGAAGATGCCTTCTGCCGAGTTCGCCCGCATCTGCCGGGACCTCAGCCACATCGGCGACGCCGTCGTCATCTCCTGCGCCAAGGACGGCGTCAAGTTCTCGGCTAACGGAGAGCTTGGCAATGGCAACATCAAGTTGTCCCAGACCAGCGACGTGGATAAAGAGGAGGAAGCTGTAAGTTGTGTTAACGCTTGGCTCTTGTTCTTGCTTAGGTTTCCTCTAGTGGTGTATTCTCTGAGGACGTGGTTTGGGTTTATTAGACTCTAACCTGGTAAATGTTCTCCTAGGTGACAATAGAGATGAATGAGCCTGTCCAATTAACCTTTGCTTTGAGGTACCTGAACTTCTTTACCAAAGCAACTCCCCTGTCACCTACAGTAACACTCAGCATGTCTGCAGATGTTCCCCTTGGTGAGTAAACAGCCCTGTTCTCACCTTAGGGCATCTCAAGAGATCTTGCCTGGGTGTTTTTCTGAATAATATTCTCAATGTTGTGTTTTTTTTTCCAGTTGTGGAGTACAAGATTGCCGATATGGGACACTTAAAATACTATCTGGCTCCAAAGATTGAAGATCAGCAAGAAGGCTCTTAAATGGACTAGGACTGAGGAAATCTCAGCTCTTTGGGGAAGACAACTGGCTTGGAGAAGAAAGTTGCATCCATGCAGTTTATTAGCAGTGTCAGTGCATGGGGCCATCAAATGAGCACTGTTAGGCATGTTTTGTAGATATCTCTGTAAATATTTTTCAGCTTACTATTTTGCTATACTGGTGTCATTTGAAATAGGAATTTTTGCTGTTCTAGTCTATTCCTGTACCTCCAGTAGCCTTGTATGCTGTCCTTAGGTGGAATGCTGTACTCCTTTGGATTTGTAGAGGAGGAGTGCAATATTTAACATGGGTAAAGATGACCTTCTAGTTTTACCTGTCAACTGCAGTTCCTTCAGGCTTCTGTTTAATGATGCCAGGAGTTTGTTCTACCTTTGTGTTTGTTTTCAGAGCGGTATTTTGGAAAATGGAAATAAAGAACCTGGTTTGGAGTTTTTTACCCTGCTGAAGTTTGGGTGGACTAAAGTCTTGGGTGTGGAGGGTGTTTGTTTTTGTAGTCAGACGGATGGTACCTTTGCTCCTCTTCTAGAAACTGCCTGGAATAGGAAAAATTCTGCTTTAACTGCTCTAGAGTCCCCACGTGGCACCAATGGCTGTAAGTGGCAGGCAGGGATGGCCCTAGTTCTGGGTTAGCCCTGGCCCGGAGGGTTGAAGCTGAATAAATAACACCTGTGTGAGGCTGCTCTGGGCAGGTGGGGTTTGTGCATGTTTAAATGCATCAGCTTTGCAACAGCTCTTCACTAAATGCAAGAGCTGACCCCCAGGGACAGTTCCTTGTACCTGTCATCGTGCTCCAGACTTAAAATTAAGGAATATAGAGCTGGACTGTTACAATGAAAAGCAGCTTGCCCTGACCAGGAGGTTGTGTAAATCTCTGGTTTTCAGCTGTGCCTGTTTATAGTTTAGATCTAAAATATAATGTAAAGTCTATAAATCTATGTTTATACTATAAAAGAATATTTCTATAAATATATAAAACTATAACTTAGGTTTTCCAGTATGGGTTTAGGGCAAGTCCCTGCATGTTGTGTGTGTTCGGTGCCTTCTGTTGATGCCTGCAGGGCAGCCTGCAGGGATGCCCTCCTGATGGAGGGTGTTGCAAATCCTGTTCCAGGGTGTTGTTAGTGAAATAGGCAAATACAAGGCTTAGAAAAAAAACAACTTGGGTCTAAAACTGGCTCTAGAAGCCCTTGGTTGTGTAACGCAGCTCCCGGGTGGTTTAGCAGGAAGGTTTCACAAGGTGGCACTGCTGGGCTGGCGTAAGGCAGGAATGATGCAGCTGGCACCCTGGGTTTCTGCCTGCCCCCTGTCCTTTATTCTTAATTTAGTAGCAAATAACTCTTCTTTAGAAAGCTGTTAGATTTCTCTTTTCTTGGGGAAAAAAATAGTTGCAACTTCTGACACGAGCTTCAACTGTCTGTGGCTTGAGGGGGTGCTGGATTTATCCTCTTGAACTCCATGAAGCTGGTGAGGAATTTGGTGTCAAGAAAAACAGATTGAGAAAGCCAGACCCAACTCAGCTGCCCCAGGTTATAGAATGATGAGGTAAGTTCTTAAGGCAAAAATTGAATTTATAATACTACATTATTGAGAAAATGATTTTTCTTTAAGGACGTGTCAGTGCCATAAGCGAAACTGGGCTAGGAACTGAAGCTGAAATCCTTTTTGGTGTGATCTGCTGTTTTAGAAGTTACTGGGCTCCTATTGTGTCATCTGCCCCCTAAGAGAGACCGTAATAAGACCATTGGTTAAACTGCTAATTCCTTAAAATTACAACACCCCCCTTTGGGAGCTTCAAATAATAATAATAATAGTAATAGGAACTACATTGATGCCGTAAGTATCCAGCTGCCCGTGTTTCACAAATGCATGAACTGCTTTTTGGCCAACACTGCATGCCCAGATACTGTGGGAAAAAAAAATAGTGTTATTTTTTTATCCTGTTTGAGGCAGGTTTTGAGGTTGATCCTTTTTTGTTAATAACCAAGGTTAAATAGAAAAAGGGGGAGAAATAATTCCCGTGTAAGGGGATGGGGCTCTCAGGCATTCGGTAAAACTCGGAGCCTGTTTTATCAATTTAAGGGCTGGTTTTGTAGAGTTTGGGGGCTTGGAGCGGCTGCTCCAATGCCGGGAGCTTGTGTGACGCATCCAGCCCCATTCCGGGGCTGAGCTCCATGGTTTGATCCCAAACGCAGGGATTTCAGCGCGCAGGGAGGGCCCGGAGCAGCCCGCGGGGCCCTAACCTGGAAGGAAACGCGGCGGCGGGAATAAACTTCCTGGGTTGGCCTGCGCGGAAGGAGAGCGCCGGGAAGCGATGGGCCGCGCGCGGAGCGGGTCGGTACCCCGGGTCGGTACCCCGGGTCGGTACCCCGCGCCGATCCCGCGGGAGCGCCCGGACGCGCCGGGATGCTCCCGCTCCGCAGGGAGGCCGCGCTCCATCCGCGGGGTCGGCAGCGAGGCCGGAGCTCCCGGAAGGCCGCGGGGCAGAGCCGGGGGGGCGCGCGCTCAAAATGCCGCTTTTTGGGGGAAAAAACGGGCGTTTATCGTTCGTGCGTAGCGTTCCGTGCTCCCTTCCGGAGGCGTTTTTGCCGGCGATGCGGGTATTTACTGCACCTAAAGCCAGCGTAGCCCGAGCAGCCTCCCGCCATCCCGTTGGGATGCATGGAGGCACCAAGGTCCCTCCGTGTTTATTTGCTTTTTAACGAGCACCGAGCTGCGTTCGGCTCCCTGGCTGCAGAGCTCTGTTCAGCTCGGTGCATTTGTATATGTTTGTCCCTTAAGTGTGCAGTTCTGAGTGTTTTTTTGTGGTTTTGTCCCACTTTTCTGTTGATTAGCAGGGTAAGGCACAGGGCAGGAATGTGCTTTTACACTCACATAAACTGCAAATAATTCCCGGGATGCCCTGGGTTTAACTGCTGGGAATTAAAACCTCGACCCTCACTTTTTGAGGGAGCGAAGGGCAACGGCCTCGTTTTTGTGGAGAGGATGTTGGGGGTCTGCACGAGTCTAATCTGCAGGGGGGAGGATTACGGCAGGAAAAGGCAGCAGGATTTTGGGATCTAACCCTGGGGATCAGGTAACGCTGCAGAGAGAGCACGTCCATCCCGGCAGCGATGTTAGGGATTCTCATTCCCACCGTTTTGCTTTTTTAGCGTGTGAATATATTATTTTTCCTCCCCAAAACAAGCCCGTCCAGGCTGGTTTCCAGTGGTTTTTTTTTTGGCTCTGTTTTTTTTTTTTTCTCTCCTCAAAACGGACCTATTGCAAAACATCCTGCTGCTTGAAAGGCTGCTCTGTGCCCTTCAGCTCGCGGTTTATTTGTTAGTCTCCCTGTTTAGGTGTAGCGGGATATAAATGCATATCTGTGTATTTAAATGCACGTCCGACCTCAATCCGATTTTCTTTCACATATTGCCAAGCCCTGTCCCTTCCCTTGCAGTTGCAGCTCTGTATTTTAGGCTTTTCCACACACAGCTTTCTTGGAAAAGATGCAACTGTTGAAAAGGTCATTCCTTTGCTTAGCACAGGCTGTGTCTCTCCTAATGAACTTGATCCATGTGTCCCGGATTCTGTCTGGTTTGCTCTGATTTTACGGCTCTTCCCTTTGTTTTCCAGGTTCTAGCTGATGCCCGGGCTTCCCTGTTATGATGCCGTCACGCACCAACCTGACCGCTGGGATTCCCAGCAGCAAAGTCAAGTATTCCAAGCTCGCCAGCACCGATGACGGATACATTGACCTGCAGGTAAAGAGGGGGAAAAAATTCCCTTCTCCTAGAGCCTGGCTGCGGAAAAATAGTAGTGCCCTGAGCCTTGCTGGTGATGGGATTCCCAGCTGTGTTATGGCCAGGGGAAACGTGCCGATTCTTTAATATTTGTCTCCGTACAGTTCAAGAAGAGCCCGCCAAAAATCCCCTACAAGGCCATCGCGCTGGCCGTCGTGCTCTTCATGATTGGGACCTTCCTCATCATCATCGGAGCCCTCCTCCTGGCGGGGTACATCAGCAAAGGGGTGAGTTTGACCGCGCTTCCCTTAGGAATGGTTTTCCATGCGGAGCCCCGTGCTGGAGGCGGAGGTTGAGGTTTGCAGGGCTGCGCTGAGCGCGTCCTGCCTGCGATGGGATTTTCCAGCGCTCTGGTTTCCAGCTCCATCCTTCGCTCCTTGCTCTCCAAGGGAAGACCTTTCCCTCGGAGACGCGGAGCTACGGAACACAGCACCGTTTTCCTTGTTTTTCTGCCCTGGCATCAAATCCTCAGGGAAGGGAGCGGGTCTGTGCTGGCCTTTGGCCCTGCTCTGCTGCAGGGACCCGCATTCCCGCTGGAACTGACCCGATATTCCGGCACCTAAGTGTTGCTCCCATCTCATCCCTCTGCTCCAGGGAACGGACCGCGCCATCCCCGTGCTCATCATCGGCATCCTCGTGTTCCTCCCCGGCTTCTACCACCTGCGGATCGCCTACTACGCTTCCAAGGGCTACCGGGGCTATTCCTACGACGACATCCCGGATTTCGACGACTGAACCGCGCTCCAGAGCACCCGGATTCGGCCGGCGAGAGGAGCTTTAGTCACCCCGAGCAAAGGGAAGCGCGTGAGGCTGTAAATGAAGCAAATAGATCCCAAGACGCAGCTTCCCGGTTTTGTAAATACTGCCTTGAGGTGTTGCCAGATTCTCTTTTTAGGGGGAGTTTTAAACATGGGATTGACCAAAGGGATTGCAACATTATGTGGGGAGAACATGTGACTTAACCATTTTCCCTCTTTGGGTTATGTCATGCTGGTTGTTTGCAACAAGTTCTTCTTTGGCAAGGTAATTCCAGCCCTTTTCCAAAAATAGATGAGCCAGACAATTTCAGCAACAGAAGTAGTTGTTTTTCTAACTATTTTCTAGAGTTTATCATACTTTCCAAAGAGATGACGCCTCTCCTTGGGTTTACTCTTGCAAACAAACAGCATAACCATATTTTTTTTCACTCTCTGGCCATCAGAAACATTTCAGGGTACTCCTTGTCTTGTATTTGCAACTGGAATAATGGAAGATAAATGCACAAAAGAGGGAAAACTGCACTTGCATGAAGTAACTCACGTTTGCTACTCCTTTTGCTAGAATTTGTTAGCATTTACTCAGCAAGCACATTCCTCAAGGAAGCATTTTCCCCTGCCACTTTGGTTTTGGCAAAACCCAACTGGCATCCTCTGAAGGGACCGTTGTTGGGTTTTTCTTTATTGTTTTAAGCTGAATAGAGGGGGGAGAATCGGAATCCGGAATCAGGTTCAAGTGTCTGAATACCAAAGTCTTGTTTTTCACAGGTGAGGATATGGGGGACCCTTGACTTGCAGCTGCCTGTATGTATATTTGGGATCATTTTTTCCTCCTGTAGACAATATGCTGGGCATAATTCCCTGGAAAAATCTATGTACTGAACAAATCCACTTTGTATTGTTTTGCTAGCTTCAATAATATGATATTCTGGGCAAACAGCCCCGTGCTGGATGCGAAAGCTCCCGCAGTGCAAACGGTGAGAGCAAGTGCCCGGCACGAAGCAGCACCGCAAAGCTCACTTAAATGTATTTAAGATGAATAAACTTCACTCTATTCTGCCCCCGATTTGCACGCTCCGAGGTAGCAGCAAGGGCTGAGGAGGGTTTTCAGACCCGATACCCGACCTCGGAGGCGTTTCCATGAGCAGGGAGGGCTCCGGCAGCGGGAAGCCGCCTCTGGAAAGCCCTAAAATCCTGATGCTGCTGCCCATTCCCAGCGGCAGGGCTCTCCTCTCCCCGTTTTCCCCCCGTCCTTGCGTTTATTCCCTGCGGAAGAACCCGGTGCCATCCGGCGGCGGCTGCAACCCGGCAATTAGAGCCGCTCTGGCCGGGAGAGCTGACGCAAATCCATGAATCAGCCTCTCCAAGGGGTCACGACGTGGATCCATCCCCCTGGGGGGAATGGGAGCCGGGAAAAGCGAAAGGGGAGGGAAAGGATGAGGCAAAGGGGGAACGCGGGATGCAGGGAGGCTGGGGCGGCTGCGCAGCCCTCGTGCAAGGACAAAATTGATTTTTGCTCAAAGGGCCAGCACCAAAGTCAGTGTAAATAACCCAGCCCTTGAGCCCTGGCCGGGATGGCAATGGCTTCCTTCATGCAGGGATATTTTATGCCTCGTTTGGAGGGGAAAAACACCCATTTCTAGGGGGGGGAATCATTTCTAAGGTTTCCACTCCCGCAGTGGAAACCTTAGATCCAGGCTGCTTTATCCCTTGGAAGTTCATTTATTCCACGCGTGGTTTTCCCCAGGGTTTAAGTCTTCTGTTCCGGCTGTCCAGCAGTGTATGTAGTACCCGACGTTCATTTTTTTTCTTCCAAAATAGCTGAAGTTTGCAGGTATTTTGGAAGAGTGCAGAATTTCACTGCCTTTTTTATTCCTTTTTGAATTCTTGGCGAGGCAGCTGCTGCGGAGGAAAAAATAGTTGGCATTTTTATAGCTCGCCGGGGTGTTGCTCTGCACAGCAGCCTTGGAGCAGCAGCAAGTGCCCAAGTTTCAGGCTTTTCTCTAGCCCGTTAGTGCCTGGATTGAGGTCCCCAGCGCTGTCCTCCCATTGCTGCTCTGTGGGTGCTGCATTTAGATGGTTATGGCCTTATTCCATGCCATAGTGTTGCCAGAGACACATTGGGAAACAGAATTCCCGGGGCTTTCAAAGGCTGAGTTAGCAGCAGCCTCAGAGAGATCCCCCTGAAAATATATATATATATATATATATACACACACACATATATATATATACATATATATCTATAAAGTAAAAGCAGAAGCTCATTTTAAGTCAATCCTATATATATATATATATATATATATATTTTAAGTGGATAAAGCTAATGAAACTTGCAGAGCATCATCACAGCACAGCAACATTCGGGCAAGTGCTTGGTCATGAAATTGGGGAGAGAAAACAAGGAAACAGGGAGACAGAGGAGGCCCTGGGGAGATACAGGCATGAAAAGGAGGATGTGAAAATCAGTATCACGCCCCAAAGGGCTCTGCTCACTGCTGCTTTGCCTTGGAAAAGGAAAATATTTTAGAATAAACTGAGAAACATCTGCAGAGAGGAGGGGGAATGCGACAACTCGCGTGTCCTGGCTGTGTCCCGTGTGCTTTAAATGCAGCCATAAGGCAAATTTTGGAAGCAGCAGCGCAACCTGCAGCATCTGTCCTCGGTTCCCCCTTCTCCAGCTGGCAAAAACTGCCGGCCAGGACCCTTTCCCATCCTTTTCCCACCCCTTTCCCGTCCCTTTTCCTCGCGCCGCAGCCCCGGGCATTGTGAGGGAGTCGCTGTGCGGGTTGTGCTGGCCCCGTCTTGCGCTCAACACGTGCCATGGGGACCTGCACGTTCCCAGGGGCTCCTTTTCCCTCTCCTTGCGGAATACGGAAGCAGCTGGAGAGTTTTAGGAATGCTGGATTTAACTAAAAATAGCCCAGAGAGTTCAGCAGATTCCTCCCTCCCTAGAGAATTATTTTCTTGTGACACAGAGCCAAGGATCAAGGTAAAAAGAAATAGATATATATATTATATGCATCTTGTGGTGGGGGAAAAGAAGCTTAATTGTAGATAAGAAAAGACTGCTCCCAAATAATTGCATTGATCTTGCACTGATGTGTTTTGCTTCTGCAGGCGCGGGTTTTGGCAGGTGCTGGTTGGACACCCGTTACCCTGGGGCCTTCTCCCTGTGTTTTCATGGATTTTCATTCAGGGATTTCATTCCAGGCCAATATTAGGTCTTTTTCTGTGGCCTGTGTAGCCGGAGCTGATTCACGGCAGGAATCGGGAAGGAATGTTCCCTTCCTGTCTTGGCTGGGAATTGGGGTGGATTTGGAGTCCCGATGCTTCTCCCCGTCTCCGGAGCGGCCCGGAGGCTCCTCTTGGAGCTCTTGGCAGCACCGACAAGATTCATCTCTAATTTTTACAGCCCTGCTGCAGTTACGGTAAGGAACAAAACTGCAATGAATCTTCCCCGAGAGGGCTTGTTCTGCTCCGCAAAAGAGCAGTTTTGGCACAGAAAACATAAATTCCATGGGGAATCACCATTTTAGACCGAGCTGGCAAAACGAAGGGGGGAAAAAAAATCCGCCAGTCACCACTAATTAGTTTTATTTTGAAATATTTACTTGGACTGAAGTAGTAGCTGCTCTTAAGTCTTTAAAGGATTAGCTGCCTGCTAGTCTGCCGTGCCTGCAACCATTTATTTAAGCGGGTGCTGCAAATCATGCTGTTAACCTGGGTTTTAACCTCGCTCGCCTTGTCAGCGCGCGCCGCGGAGCGCCCGGAATTGCTGACGTGACGCTGGGATGTCAATGCAGCCGGGTCCTCCGGGTTTCCAGCTTCTGGAAGGAGCCGGAGGACGGGAGAGGGAAAGAGCAATCATTCCATGCTTTGCATAGGTGAGTGTGGCTTTGAAGAGCATCCAGGGCCATAAAAAGTTTATGGAATGGGAGATGCTGGTAAAGAACCTACCGCGAGGAGCGTTGGGTGTCGCTGGTCCCCGTTTAATGGAGGGGTTGGAGTGAAACAACAAAATTCCCCCCAGGGACGGGGTCCCACGTGCCAGGGCGCCGCGCCGGAGCTGACAGCCCTATTCCGCACAGGGAAACGCGAGGGGATTTATTTATATTATTTTTACTAATATGTCATTAGGAAAAGGCCACCAACTCCCGCATTACTCATGTTTCCTGTCTTTCCTAATCCTAACAGTAAATGCAGCAGCATGGGTTGTTCTCCACTGGTTTGGGTTGGTTTTTCTGCACTATTTTGGGTTCTTTTCTGGGCCAAGTCTCTGCGTATCTGATGCTGCAGGTCAAGTGAACCCTCCCTGCCAGAGCTTGCAAGGACTTTAATTTAATAAATTGTAATAATAAATTATTTAATAATAATTTACCTAATATTGAATGACCCAGTGAGGAGCAGCTGGGAGCAGGAAAGCAAGGAGTTAACTAAAGGAAGGGCAACTCGCCGGGACACCTTGGAGCTCATCCCGCGGCTCCGCTACGGATTTCCTTGTGTCCTTTCATCGGCGCTGGGAAAAGGGCTGCTAGTCCTTCCTTTTTCTGGTTTTATTTAGCCCTCCAACAGTGCCTTAAACTGCATGCGGTGGGGAGGGAGCTATAAATAGGGAGCCCGTCCGGCCGCGCGGGAATTGCCGGGATTGCTCCTTGTGACAAGTGTTTGCTCAGCGGTCGGGAAGGCGGCGCCGAGCGGCATCGCTGCGCCCGGGTCCCCGTTTGCCCCTTCGGTTTTGGCCAGGGCCCGGTTCCCCCTTCTGCCTCGGGAAGTTCATTTTCTGGCCGAGCAAATGAAGATTCCCAGGAAGCATCGGTTCAGGTGGTCCCATTTCAGCAAAAAAGCGGCTTTTAGCAGCTTGCTGTGGTGCATCTGTAACCACGTGTCTGCACTGGGCTCGCTGATCCGGGCTTTTGCTGCTCCCTGTGCAGGGCTTTATCCCACAACAATCCTTCTCCTACTGTTCTCAGACATTCACCGGAGTCATGGGGAGACGGATAAGAGCAATGACCAAATCCCGGAGCATCCTTCCCGCCTGGACACATTGGGGATGTTGTTTCCAAACGGCTTGAGGGGGTTGCGGGAAGGAGAGGTTGGACAGGGGCTGCTCCCTGCACAGGGAGGCACCTCCTTGCATCGCCCCGGGGCAGCGGTTGCGGAAAACCTGCTGCATTCCGGGCTGAAAAAAGCCCTTTAAGGGGATGGCACTTGGCCCTGGCAACGCCCTTAGCATTAAGTTGCAATAAGTCACCGTGGCCCCGTCCTGCCCGCGCACGTGTCACCGGGAGCTGCTTTATCGGGGCAGCTGGAACAACAGCCACGCGCGGGGCTGCTGCAGGGCAGCGACCGGATTGCTTGGAGCCTTTCCTTTTCCATGGAAAGGTTTGTCCCCGGCTGTTCGGCAGCGCTGCCGGCGAGAAAGTGCCGGGAAAAGAGAACAGGGAGGAAAAATCCGCTTGGCCGCTCCCCCATCCTGCGCTCACTGCTCCCAAAATACCAGGCACGTTTCCCGCTTGTTGTGAGGATTAATCCTTATAAAACTAGGGATGGAGAGGGGAATGAGCACATCTCCTTCCCTGCCGTGTCCTGACTCAGCGAGCGCCGTCTCGGAGGTACCAGACACAGCAGCACCAAGAAAATCAGCTCCTCATCCCAGGCACGAGCTGCCCGGCTGAATTAGCGCTGCTAGAAGTGTCCTTGGACACTGTTATGGCCACAGGCGGTGACAGTGTCCGCGTGACGTGGCCCGTGTGCCTTATTTGTGCCCTTATGGCTTCCGAAATCTGCTCTCCCTTTGCAAAATCTTTTGCACGTTGGGAAATGAAGGAAGCTGCCGGGGGTAAATCCACGCGGATGCTCACGGCAGGGATCCCGCAGCTCCGCATAGCTGCAGAATTGCCCTCCTATTCCACTATCGATTTCTCATCAGAATTTGGGCAGCTGTAACTTTGCAGCCTCTGCTATTTATCTTTCTACATCGCAAGCACAGCAATAAATCTCTCTCTTGGAGAGGGAGGCTGTCTGAGGCCTCCGTAATTGGAGTACTCGGATCAGAGTGGTCCAAGCTGCAGATCCTTGGGCCAGAAGTCCTATTTGCTATTAAGAGCACTTTGTGCTAATTAAATCTCATAAAACTCATACCAGGTCTAACGACCTCATTGTACAGATGACAAAACCGAGGGTTTTGCGGTGGTGACGGGCTAGGAAGTACGTCATTCAGTGTGCGAAAAATAGGACTTACAAAGAACAGCCTTTTTGTTTTGCGAGATTTAATTTCTTATTGCATTATGGAGCGGGGAGGCAGCGATCAAGTCACGACTCTCCCCGAGATAAAGCAGATATATGTAGGTCAAGGGACCGGGGTGGTTTTCCACTAGGTGGTGACAAAAAGCGTTTTTTGAGAGGGTGTCCACGCTCCCTTTCTTGATACCATGGCACAGAAACCCCATTTCGGGCTTTTATTCCACTTTTGCTGCTCTGTATTATAGAGGAAGGTGCAAAAACGTGACTGCTGGTAATGACTCATCTTTCCTCAAGGAGTTTTCTCCTCCTGGACACTGGAATCCCTTATCCTTGGGAGGCAGAATAAGGCGGGAATGTGTTCTTTAAAGGTTTGCAAAGCCCAAGGTTGCCTTTGCGGGATGCAGGAAGGATGCTCAGCCCGGAGCGAGGCTGGGATGCTCCCGCACCAACAATTCCCTATGGAGCTTTAGGGTTGCACAACGGCACGACCCGGCTTCAAAATCAACCCGGACCTGTGCACCAACATTCCAGGGGTAAGAACTGCGTATCCTGGAATCATTTCTGCTGCGATTAGATGAATATAATATTTATCCGGCATTATGGAAGCGAGTGTAATGAGCGATCAATGCGAAGAACAGGAGAAGACACCAGGAAGGCGACAGTTTGGAAGTTGCAGAGGTTTGGGACTAGCCAGGAGCACTTGTGGGAGGCCCGAGGCCACCTGGAAGGCCCTTAAATACATTATTTAAATAAATTATTAAATATTCAGCGAAATATTCCCAGAAGAGGGAGGAAGGCCCCAAACGAGCCCAGCTGGTGCTGGTGGACAGGGTGAGCCGAACCCACCCCTGGGCACCCTCCTATCACCCGTAGTGGCAAAACGGGAGCTTTTTTTTATAATTTCAACAAAAACGGGGTGTTGCGGACCCACTGCCGCCACCTCCCCCCCGGCGAGGCTCAGTGAAGCTGGATTTTGTTTCATTTTTCCATTTCTTATCCATTTATTGATCCACGTTCGCTATCCGCTCGCGGGCGGGCCCCGCGCGGGAAGGCCGCGCCATGGCGGCGCGCGCCGCGGGGCCGCCATCTTGGCGGGGGCGGAGCGGGCGCGGGGCCGGCGCCGTCCCGCCCCCGAGCGCTGCCTGCCGGGGCCGCCCCGGCCCCGCCGCACTCGCCGCTGCCCACGGAGCGGAGCGGGAGCCCGAGCAGCCGCCGCGGAGCCGCTGCAGCCCTCAGCGCCATTGCCGCCCGCTATGGCAGGTGAGCCCGCCCGCCCTCCTCCTCCTCCTCCTCCTCCTCCACCGCGAGGCCGAAGCGGCGCCGCCCGCCCGCCCCTCGGCGCCGCTGTCACCGCCGTCCCCTCCCGCTGCCGCCCTCCATCCCCGGCGCCCCGGGGGGCTCCCGCCATCGCGCCGCTCCCCGCCGTGAGGCGCCTCCATGTTGCTGCGCTTCACCTTGCCCCCCCCCCGTGCCACCCGCGCCGCTCCCCCTATTTTTAACACCCCCCTGTATTTTTAATATCCCCCCTTTATTCTTAATATCCCCCCCTTTATTTTTAATACCGCCCCTTATTTTTGTTACGCCCCCCCTTTATTTTTAATGCTTCCTATTATGCTTTAAACGCCGTTTTCAGCCGGGCGCCGCTGCGCTGCCCGTGAGGGGAAGGGGCAGCTACCTGATGGCGCGGCCTCCCTCACCCCAGGCCAGCCGCCCCCAGCGCCCTTAACGTTATATATATTATACATATTTTAAGCGGGGTGGCTGTTATTTTCTGTATTCTGCACCAAAATCACCCATTTTTTAAATTATTGCTTACGCTTTGAAACAAAATGGGTGGCAGAGCCGCCGAGCTTGCAGAGGGGAGGAAGGCAGCAGGTTAATTTTCTCCTCCGGTCCAGGCTGATCCTGTCGTCTTGATGGGCTTTTTAATTTATTTTAATTTATTTTATTTTATTTTTAGCAATTTATTTGGGAGTACGGGCGGTGGTGGAGGCACTTGATATTTCAGGTTTTGGGCGTTTGACCCCCTTGGCTGTCACATGCAGTTTTCCTTTTGTTTTAGGATAGATTTTTTTTTTCATCAGAGGTAAGCACTAACAGAAAAAATCCCGAACAAAGCTCATTCCTAGCATCCTCCTTAGATTTCCCGACTTAACATTAATAACCAAATACTTACGCAGCCCCTTTCAGCTCTTTCTGTTCTTTTGATCATTATTAATCTTAATAGAAGCTCAGAAAAGGTGTGAGCACAGGGAGAGGCTCCTTGCAGGATTTAATTCCTGCCCGTTCATCTTGAAGCCGTTGCTGTCGCATCCTCGACTGAGACAACCGATGCTTAACTGGGTTTCAGGCCCTCTCTTCCAACGGGTTATATCCCATAACCTCTCCAGCAGGTGATGGATAGGGGCTGACATCCCCCAAGGCAGAAGATTCTGTCAGGAAGGGGAAATTCCAGACGTTTTTTAGGATGAGATAAAAAACTCCGATATTAATTTTTTTCCTATCTTATTATTTGCCATGTACGACTGACAGGTAAATGCCAGGCTCCCTGCTTTTGTGCCAAATGCCTCATTTTCATGGGGAATGTCTGCGTATCCTCCCAGGCACTGCGGCCACTAGAACAAGGTTGAAATTGCCCAGCGTAAGCTCAGAAGAACAGCAGGTGTGGTTAGCGGTCTTCCTGACGCCCGGAGTTTGATGCAGGCTGTAAAAAGGTAGCAAAAAAGCAGAATAAATAACTAGAGCAATTAGCTGCTGATGTGTTGCACACTGCTGGAGCATGACGTCTGCCGTGCACCTTGATCTGCCTAGCGATTTCACTGCAGATAAGGTATTATTGCAACACGTAGCACAGGTTAGTAAACTGGAAAATAATCCTTGAGATGTGTGGAGCCGATTGGATTAGTAGCTGATGAGCCCTGGCTTCAGGTCACAATCTTGAGCTTGAATTTAGAGCAACGTGAATATGGAGGGATGCTCAAGTGGACTCAACCCTGGGTTAATAAGGAGGTTAAACCCTGGGATTTTTATCGTGTGTTAGCCAACTGGATGAACCAATCCTTTAGTTTTAATGAAGGGGCATGCAGGAGGTGAGCATGTCCATAAGGGAAGGAGCTAGGAACTGCTTTTCTCCAGGGTGGGCTGGGTTCCTGCTGTTCCTTAAGAGGCCACATTAAGATGGTTTAAAGCTCATCCCAATCTGTTACTTGTCTCTCAGCTTCTTGGCTAGGCTGAAACTCTGCAAGTTGCTTTCTCAAGGCACCTGCCCCTCTTGTTCAGCAGATGCAAAGAGAAGAATGGATATAAGTCCTCTGGACAGGGCCTCATGCTTGTATTTTCTCACTATGCTTCAATAAGGAAACAAATCTGAGGGAACAGAAGCTTTTCCAATAGCGGGATGATTTGGGCTGCATGTTTAGAAGCTAAAATAAAGGCCGTGTCTTTGTTAATTTTAGTTGGAAATGCTTTTCTTCAGGGTGAGCTTAAGGTAAGAGCGGTGTTTTGTTTGGGGATTTTTTTTGTCCTTTTTCCGATAGAAAATGATACAACTGTGGGTTTTCCCCATGTTTCTTTGAAAGACTCTATAGGAGAAGCTGCCTTTATGTGCACTTTACAATTTCAGAGGTTTCTTAATAGGGTAATCTGGAGGTTTTGAGTTAGAATTTCTTTCTTTGAGTCAGTTCAAGGGTTTTTTTTTCCTTCCCAGTATAGCCAAAGGTGTAAACTTCCGGAGGGGACTTTCCTATTCTGCTGTGCCTTGGCTTTGTCAGGTGCTCTTTAGGTTGAATGGAGACCATTCAGAATGAAATGGGGGAATTGACCCATTTTTAGTACAGATTCCTCAACAAGTGTCTGTTAATCATCTATAACGACCCACACTGAACTACAGCAGTCCACCTCTTGTAATCCTGGGATATACAGGGAGAGGAATTGGCACATTCTGGAGAGCTAGTCCCCTTCACGCCGAGGTATTTCGGAAGAGGTAATTATCCTCTAGCTGCTCTTCCATGTAGGATCTTTGCATGAACCAAGACACTGGAAAAATAGGGAACTCAAGACAGAAAAGGTTCGCGGAGCTCTTTCTTAATAGGTTTGTTTGATTTTTTTCAAACACTTCCTTGTGCCTTTATCTTCAAGGTAGCAAGAGAAAGTGCGGAAGGCTGGGCAGGAAGACTTCTCTTGGATCAAAGGTGATAGTTCACATACCGGTGAAAAAAGTTACTTTTATCACATACTGTGTTTATGAAGCCTTAGTGGGTCAGGAGACCACGTGCCAGCAGTCAGTGTGTTTTATTTTACCTGAAAGCTGCAGGAAGAAAATATTGACAGTCAGGATAAGTAAATGGATATGCGTTAGGATATAGTGTAAGGCAAGAATAAAATCATTTAAAAAGAAAACTGTTTGCCCTGTTCTCTAGCTGCTCCCTGGGGTGAGGCACATTAAGCCATTGTGCTAACCTGGTGCTACTGCACATAAATATACTCCCCAAACGGAAATATTTCATTATGGGCAAATATTTTTGCTTGTTAAGTGGTCTTATGACAGCATTTAGTGGAAGCCGGAGCAGAAATCGGCTGACACGTGGAACATTTCCGCAGTATGGGAAGGAGATGCTTAGGTGTTCCCCTGTGTGTTTATTTCTGCAAACACAGGCAGAAGGTATCTACCTTTGGGCATCTAGGCATTGAGTAATTACTACCAATTAATTAACTGTTATTAATTACCCCCCAAAATATAGTATTTGAAAAAAAGATTGATTTTTTTGCTGTGGTTATTTTGTAAGAGCAATGCATCCTTTGGAAAGGGAATCAGGATTTTGAACCATCACTGGCACTTGTTGGGGGGAAAAAAGTAGGAGGGGAGAACTATTTTTTTGCTCTTCCTAGAGCTGCTTGTGATAAGAAGCATCAAGCTGCAGTCTTTTTCCTGGCCCTGAAATGATTGAGCGTTGCAGTTTTTGTAGCCACACTTCACAACAAATAGGTAGATGGCATCAGAAGCACAGTGGAGGTAGCGACCTGCCTTCTCCCTTGTTTTTCTAATCCACCATGTGCTCTCGGAGGCTACACTTTAAGAGCTGGGTTTTTGGTACCTAATCAGTCTAGCAAATACTGAATTTTTATTCCTAAGTCTGCAGAGAGCCTCGACCATTTCCTTGGCTCTCAGTCCAGCTGTTCTTATGTTTGCAGAGCTCTTAGCAGCAGGGAGGTATCTGTATTTTTAGTCTTTCGGGCTCTATGTGGTAGATCAACAACAACTGAACTTGTTTGTGTGTGTGTACACTGTAATCTTATTGGATATAAAGCAACGTTTATTTGTTATCCCCTCTGTGGTTACAGGTACTGAGGTCTTAATTCCCTTTTCCATTTGCTGTAGGTGAAAATTGCTTTAAGTATACGGTCAAATCGATACAAGCAGTGAAAGGGAAGGTTGATGCAACACTTAGATGTTTTTGATTCGTTTAAAATCTAGCGACAGCAGAACAGGCTTGGATAGGTCTGTGTGTCTCTAAAACTTGGGGTCTGGATTTAATTCCAAAGCAAACTATTGTAGCAAAATAGCGACTTATGGGGGAGTCTGCGCGCGCCGTTAGCCGCGCGCCTGGATGCGGCTGGTAACGTCGGGGCTCTAAATGCAGTAACACACTTTAATTGGCCTCGCTCTCGTTTGTTGCCGGCCATGAAACAGCAGCCTAGGGCAGCGGAGCCTGTTTGGGAGATTGTAAAAGTTAAGCGAGTGCGATGCAGCTCCGAAACTTTAATAGACACTACCTTAAACACTTAGTAAACTAAGTGCCCTCTTAGCTGTGTTTATATGATGAGGTGTTTAATGTGCTGTTAGGGAGTTTGTCCCGCTCTCTTGTTGCCCTAATATTAGTGCTGGAAGGGAGCACTGGAAATCCTTGAGCAGTGGAGACTGCCATTAAGCACATTTTATTGATCACTATTTCTTTTCCAGGACGGAAGTAGTGAGCTTTATTTATTTATTTATTTTTTCCCCCTTCTCTGGCCTTGCTACTATTATCACTTATCTTTGTCTTGTATTTAAGTGTATAGTTCGGTGTTTCCATTTTGTGGTGCCATTGGAAATACATATATATAATATGTGTGTGTGTGTGTGTGTACAAATGTTGTCATTGCTATGCCAGATCTTGCTTGCTTTCAAGTAAAACAGGCACCTGACGACTTGTTTTGACTTTCACTTTTTATTTACGAGCTTTAAACGGAAGTTTAAAAAAAGCTGCCTTGGGACTTCTTGTTTTGTGGGCTGAATAACATGGCCCTGAGTTAATGGTTTTTATTTGCCTGCGTTTTGATAAGCTTTGAATTTTGATTGAGTGTTTGCATCCTAAGGACAGGAGGATCTGAAGCTCTGCGATTCTTGTATCTGTTAAGCTATAGTGTACTAGCTGCTCCATGGATTGTAGCAGACTTTTCCATTTTTAATCCAGAATGAATCACATCTGAAAGTTGTGTCAGATGTTCCCGATTCCCGGAGCATCTCAAGGGTTATATTTTTACAGAGCAGGGTTTTGGATGAAAACTTAGGGTGCAGTTTCCTGCTGAACATCTCATGATATGAAGGCCAAATTAAAAGCAATAATGTGGATTTAGGCTGACAAAAATAAAATCGAAGCTCCAGACCCCTATTTCAGAGGACTGCAAGATTTAACTGCAATACTCTCCTGCCCTTCTGTGTCTTTTCATCTATAGGACCCATGAAAGGCTGTTTGTTGATGCTAGAAGTGTGTATTTGTAGCAGCATCACTTAATTTTGTGTGCAGAACATGGTGAGCCCCTTCTGTGAACATCATGTAAATGCAAAGCAGAAAAATAAAACCTGGCCTGGTGCAAATGGTGAACTCCAGTGCTGGCCGGCCCCTTCCTGGGATGCCTTGTGGGATGCTGAGGTCTGTTAGCTCCGAGCCGGGCTCCTACTCCGTGGATTTCAACCAGGCTGGCAACAGTAACAAACAACAACAGTAAAAAATCTGACGTCTCATCCTAGGCTGTACTGTTTTGAAAATGATTTTATGATCAATATTAGATATTTTAAGTCGCACTTGGGTGTACTGCGCCTTCCTCTCTCCGCCTGCTCCATTAAGATCCACATAAAACCACTGTTTTTGTTCTGGAGGCTGTTGTGACAGATAATGTTTTGTTGAATGGCAGGTAATAGATTTATTGTGAAGACAGCACAGCATGCGGGTATCTTCAAAGGAGAGAGCATCTGTATTGGTCTTTCCTCCTCTTAATTATTGGAACGGGAGATTTTGTTTGAGGGCACAACATGTAACGAAAGGGTAATACTCCAAATAACAACAGCAAAGGAATCTTGCATTTTAAGTGACACCAATTAAACAGGAATAATTGATTTGTCTTTAGTACTGCTATATGGATATCCACATAATAGTCCTAATGTTAAGATACAGAAAGCAGTAAGATCCAATACTGAAACCACACTCCTGGCTACAAAACGTGTTGCTTTACTGGCAAAAATCACAAGAAAAGTGTGCCATTAAACACTGCCAAAATATTTTTTTCATAAAAGGCTTGTCTTGCTGAAAAGAAAAGGCTTTCTTTCAATGAACTATAGCTGCTATAAATATTGTTCTAAGTAATCTGAACTATGTCAAAATATTATCCATTTTTGTGATTTCCTGAGCAATCAGTCCAGTATTAAATGGACCGTTTGATTCCTGTTGCTTTGGTTGGAGGAGAATTTTCATAAAGCCGTCTCAAGCATTTTCGTTGCTCACCGGGATACTTAACGCATTTATTTTTATTTAATGTGTACTTAATTCAGGGCTTACATTTGGAAAAAAAATTATCCAAGCTATGGAGCTCAATTTTATTGTGTTTCCCTTCGTGCTAACATGTTGCGCGACACGGGCCAGAGCTCCGCTACGGTTCAGCAGGTCCCTGCCGCCTCCTGTCTCTTGCTAATGGTCCCCGTGCGGTGACAGGGCTGGATTTGTGAATGTTGGGAACTTCCTGGGAGCAAGTGGCATTCCCAAATGCGGATTCGGGAGGAGGTGACCCAAGATCACAGAGCACGTAAACGCTTTCACCTCGCTCTCCCTAAAGTTCCCTAAAGGGAATTTATTAAGCGGGTCTGGTTAGACACAGGCCTGTTTGTGTAAACACTTCCCGCTTGTCATGAAATTAATAAATTAGTAATTGGTTGGCTTAACAAGTGGGAATAAAACGCAGGGTTGCATACAGTTGTTGAGTGCGTGGGCAGAGAGTAAATCGTGCTGGGGCAACTTGAAAATCATTAGTGGCTGTAATTACTTGGTATTTTTTTTCCCTGCGGAAGGATAAGTGACTCTGGCGAACGGAGCGGCGCGTTGCGAACAAATCCCACGGGACAGGCGCCCGGTCAAGGTTATCGGTGGGAAAACCTCCGCAGCGATGGCTTAATTGCCCATGGCCTGCCTTTTGCCATGGAAGAGCCCCAGCTGGAGCAGGATGAAATTCCCTTGCTGCTGGTGGGACTTGCTTTTGGGTGGGTATTGCAGAGGCATCAAAAACTGCCCTTGCAACCATCAGTGCTCCAGAGCCAGAAGTTATTTGGGCTGCAGGGTTAACGTGAAAGGTGCATGCACAAAAGCACAGGAAGAATCATGCTGGCTCTTCCCCCTCTGTGCTTGGAAGCCTAGGAACATTTTTCTTTCTCCCCCCTGCAAGTGGGTTTAAATTCACTGTTAATTCCCAGGAAAGATTTCTTGAAATAATCTGCAAGGAATGAAAGGTCACTGAGCAAGGAGGGCATAACTCTCCCCGCTGGATAATTAGAAAGAAAATTAAAAAGTGTGCTGAGTTGGAGATGGACTTTTGGCCATGCTTTGAAGATTAAAAGGGCTTTTTCCTTTCGGAGGAAGGCGGTTGGGATCGGTGGGAGGAGGAGCCGCCGTCTCGGCAGTGCAGAGATGCTGTATTTGCCCTTCGCTTGCTGAGCTGTGAATGAGATACCAGGACCACAGAAATAAATATATCTGCTTGCTTCCTCCTACTTGAAAACTCGTAATTTTGTAGACTTCTACCTGGCTAATTGCTGTTTAGTGCAGGTAGATTTTTGTAGGCATGCGAGCAAACAGTACTGTTCAGCTCAAAACTCTGCAAGAGGTTTTGCCTTTAGAAAACGAAAATAGCAGGAGCTTACGCTAAAGACTGGAACTTTCCAGGTTCGTTGTACAGCCAGTAACCAGCTGGGTCTGCTGCTTTTTTTAAAGTCCTGCACCTCTGGGACTGTTTGCAAGCAAAAAAAATAAGATGCGATGAGCTAAAGCATGAGTGTGCTAACACACTTTTGCAGCAGAACAGCAGCAAAATAATATAAAGGTAATGGGAAAAGATGACAAAAAGTGCAACTCATCGGACATAATGGGCAGATGTTTCAAGTCTAGACTTAGGCTATAAATTTGCATTTCTCCACTGTGTTTTGTTATTTGTGGCATCGAATGGGGCAGCGAGAGCGCCGTCATGCTGATGGTGGGTTCTGTTATCTGCCCGCAAGTGCACCTAGAAAAGCTCGTGTGCTGTTTGAGAGAGCCAAAGAGATGGAATTTGTTGATGGATGTGTAAAAGCATTTGAATTTTTAGTTTATTAGGTTTAGGCTAATGTGTGTTGCTGCCTTGCTGGGTTATTACATACTTCATTTTGGTGGTGTAGTGTCTTCTCCTGAACATGTCTTGAAAATCGCTTGCATTTCTTGTCTGGAAAGCCATAAATGTCATTAAGGGCACTTCCCTCTTTGTTATTTATAAGTTATAGTATATGTTATGTTATATATAGAAGAATAAGAAGTCTAATTTGACTAATCTCCCAAAACCTGGAATTTTCTTTTAAGTATTTACAACTATGCAATTGCAGGAGTAGTCCTAAGAGACACTCTGTGATATGACCAGTAAGTGAATTCAGAATTTAAAAGGAAAAAGAAGAAACATCAAACACCAAGCACAGCTTTTCTGTAACCTGAAAGATGAAACTTCACTTAATACGCACCGATTGGAGGCCTCTTTTCTGGTAGAGGGATGAACCTTTAAATGAATTGAATCCTGTACGAGAAACACACATGATACCAGGACTGTGCAGCATTCAATGAATTAAATGGTAAGCTTTCAAAGCAATTTCAATAATTCTTTGTGTGTATTTGATAGCGTCATTAAAGAAGAGAGCATTGAATGTTTCTGTATTAAAGGGTGTCTTCTGTTGAGTGCTTTTCCAGCAAATTTATAATTCAGCGGATTTACACCCGTCTTGGTAAGATCAGACTTAATGGCCTTGTCTTTCTGCTGTTTAAAAATGTGGGTGGAAGCGGATCTGTTTATTCCCCTCTTGTGTGCTGCTCTTCTGTTTGTGTCATGTTAAATGTATCCTAGAGGATTACCATGGGAGGCTGCTCTAAAAACCGAATCCCTTTGACCTAAGGAATTCCCAATGTGTTATGACTTTGCTAGGCAGAATTAGACTACTCCCAAACCATAGCAGAGAGGTTGAGCGTCTCCAGCAGGTCGAGGGAGGGGATCCTGCCCCTCTACTCAGCCCTGGTGAGGCGACATCTGCAGTATTGTGTCCAGTTCTGGAGTATTGTGTCCAGTTCTGCAGTATTGTGTCCAGGTCTGGGCTCCACAGGACAAGAGGGATGTGGAGCTGCTGGAGAGAGGCCAGCGCAGGGCTACGAGGATGATCAGGGGCCTGGAACATCTGCCCTATGAGGAGAGGCTGAGGGAGCTGGGCCTGTTCAGCTGGAGAAGAGAAGGCTGAGAGGGGACCTGAGCAGTGTCTAGAGGTACCTCAAGGGAGGCAGTGAGGAGGATGGTGCTGGTCTCTTTTCAGTGGTGGCCACTGATAGGACTAGAGGAAATGGCCGGAAACTGAAACACCAAAAATTCCATAGGAACTTAAGGAAAAATTCCTTCCCAGTGAGGGTGCCAGAGCCCTGGAACAGGCTGCCCAGAGAGGTTGTGGAGTCTCCTTCTCTGGAGATCTTCAATCCCGCTTGGACGCAGCCCTGTGCCACGTGCTCTAGGTGACCCTGCGTATGCAGGGGGGTTGGACTGGATGATCTCTAGAGGTCCCTTCCAACCCTAAGCATTCTATGATTCTATGATCTTGCTGCCACAAGTGAGGCATCCTATGCCTTGCCTTGCTAGTGGAAAAGATGCCCTTGCAAATAAGATCTGCCTTTTTCTGCAAACCTTCTCCTGAGAGCACGCCTTCCACCAGCTCTATGTATGTGAGGCGTCTGCTTGTCAGAAGCCTGTCGATTTTGGGGTTTTTTTTTCTGTTTGTTTTAGATAAATTCTGGAGCAGAGAACCTCTCCTTGCGGGTTATCAGTGATTGCATCAGGCGAACCCTTTCTTGTCGTGTTTGTTTTTCCTGTTATCAGCAGACAACATGTGAAGGTTCAAAGGAGTGATTTAGTTGCGGGGGCGGTCGCCAGCGCTGGGTCGTGTTGCTCTCAGCCTCCGTCATGAGGAATTTCCCGTTTTGTCTCATCCTTACGGACAGAGAAGGCCGTTTTCAACAGAGTAGTAGCTGAATTGTCGCCCTACCTCCAAATGCAGCAGAATTATGAAGGATAGCCCAAAAATAAGTTTTCTAACTCATATTATCGCCTCTATGTTGTCAGTTAGTTTACCTCATCAGTTTGTTCCCTCCTGGCATTTACAGTATTACAGAATATTACAGTTACAATATGCCTTGTGAGATATTCCACTGTCTGGAAAAACTGGCTGCGGGAGCTGCATCTTAACATTCATCTGAAGTTCGTTAGTGATTAATTACCTGTTTGCTGTGTGTGATTTGAGTCGAACAACCTGTGGTTAGATCGGCCCATATGGGTTATGGAAGCTGTGTTTGAGTGAGGACATCCAGACTGTTAGCAGTTTTATTTCCCTTTTGTGTGAGTGAAAACACTTGGGATTCAGAAGTTAAGAACAGAAGAAATAACCTAATGAGTAGAAACAGAGCAGGTGGAGGAGGTAACTTTTTGGCTTTTCTTTTTCAGTGAAGATTAGTGTGGAAGACAATGTGATTTTGTTATACGCAAACGTTGCATAAAGCTGTCAGTGGAGATCATTGGCTTCCTCCTTTGCATTCTTAGCAAATGATGAATAAGTTGTATTGCACGTAACAAGTATCAGTTTTCAATGAAATGTCCCTCATCCAGGAGCGCCTTCCTTGCTTGAGGGAAAAGCACATGCCAATTTTTGATCCTCTGGTGAGCCACAGCCTTCAGATTTTGCTTCCCCAAGGGAGCAAAACAAGTGAGCAGATCTTTGGCAGCCCTGTACAGAATTTTAAATTCCATGGTGCTCCCTTAGCTCCTTAAGCGAAGGGAGCTATAGGTGGCGCCACTGGCCTGCCTTTTGCCTCCCAAATTTGGGTTCAAAATGTGCCTTTTGAGGCAAGGGAAGCTCATGGCTCAGTACTGGGCTCTTACCCACGTTGTTAATCATTTTGGATGTTTCGAGTCTCCCTTTTTTTGTTCTTGCCTCCCTCCCTAGTCTTGTCCTGGGACTCTGAGCATCACTTTTACTCAGCTTTTTCCATTAGTCAAATGAATGAGCCCAATGCAGCATATGCTGTGTATTTTAATGAGCTTACCAAAAACTGAAGTGCTTAACCTTGTGTTGGAGATGTGACTTCTGGGGTCCGGGACTTCACGCTGAAGCCTGGCTAATGGCTACTGTAAATATTCCCTCCCAAGGAACACAACTCCCTCCAAACACAACTTGGGTTTCTAGAGTCGCTCGCTGCTCATCATGGACATGGGTGGTGGAAAATCACCCTCCTCATCACAGCTCTTGAGCACGTAAATATTTACCAGGTTTGATTCTGGGGGGCTGTCTCTCCTGCTGGCTTTTCTGCCCGTAATGCTGCAGGTTGCATAAAGCCCTCGAGGTTGTAGGTTTGATTTGGACGCGCTCTGCCGTCACTCGGAGATCGTGTCTGGCCACTCCACCTCTACAGCCGGGACGTGTAGTAACAGTGTACGGCCGTGGGGTGTCTTTCCCTCTTTCGGCTGTTGTGTAATGCCCGGGTGTTTTGATTGGACAAAGTACAGTTATACAATGTAGTGAGCCTCAACCAGATTATAAAAATCCTTCTTCTCTATGTCTGCATCCTTTCAGACGGCGACTTGCAACTCGAGCTCTTGCGCTTTGCATAGGCTGGACGCAATGCTGTAGCGGAGCTGGCTGGGACGAGCCCTGGGAGTTTAGTGCAGGTTTCCTAAGGTAAGAGCCACTTCCAATTCAAGTGTTGATGGGGATGGTTAGACATATTCAACTGCTTTAGTGGGGGCATTATTATTGCAAGGTGAAAATCACTCTTAATCATGACAATCTTAAGATTTGCATAGCTAAATTTCAGTATTTTTAAGGATCTGAAGACTTTTCATTTTAAAAATATTGGTGTTACTGCTGTAGAGAGAGAAGGAGACATAAAAGTATTTACAGTCTTTCCTGTTTACCTGTACACTCCGTCTTCCTTCCGTTTAGTTCCAAAATGAGAGAAAATTACATGAGGTTTCTTCCAATAAAAACAGGGTTTGAGAATGCCTGGCCACAGAAGTGCAGCATCTTGGTTAGTTTTTGGAAATGTGATATAAAATATCTAGAATAAGAGACTGTTAAATAAAAGGAAAATATTTACTTAAAGTCAAGCTTAATGGAACCATTCTATATAACAAAGTTGTTAACTGTGTAAACAGTTAGGAGGCTTTATATTGCTTACCAGACGAAAAATTGTTTTCCTCGAGCCAGGAGACTCAAAAGTAGACTCAGGAATGCTTAATTCTTCAGAAAGAAACTTCTCATTCAGGGTTGAAAAAGCTGGCATGTTACCCAGGTTTGTTTTAATAAATGGAATTTTTCCTAGATGAGTCTCTCGCTTCACCTTTGTTTTAACATGATTAGGGTCTCGAGTGAAAGTAGCTTACATCAAAGTGCCAGGAAGAAGTACAAAGCAAGCTGAGAAAGGAACCAGTGTGTGTTCAGACTGCACGGTGAAGGAGCTTAATGAACTGTGTATTAACATCCATAATAATGTGGAGGTATCTGAAATCTTAATTATTAATGCGCCACAGGGACACTCTGGAGGCCAATACTGTTTTCACTTGAGTTAACTTGTGCCATAGGCACCACGGGAGGTGTTCTGGGCTAAAAGTAAGATTATGAAGCAGCAGTGCATTTCATAAAGAAAACTGAGGCATTTCATTCGTGTTTACAACGGTTGAGGACGTTAAAGGTGTCATTTGATATCAGTTACCTGTTATCGAGCTGTATCTTGATTTGCATCTCCTGGATTTTGCTTATACCTTTCGAAATACGTTCTTGGAGCTTGTGAGCTTCTCTTGTGAACTTCTCCCTTGGCCTTTCATTAGGACTCTTAATACAGACCATTAACTCTCTTGCAGAGAGTGGTACACATATAGCACAGGCATTTGGCAAAACTTTTGCCTACAGGAACAGCAAATACAGAGAGAAGTGGGGTAGAAGATGAGCAAGGAGCAGCTTGACAAATAACTTTTAACCAAACATGTCCCTTCAGGTTGTCCTGCGTCTTGGAAATACTCCTGTTTCACGTATCTTTATTTCAGAACGTAGCTAAATTAGCTCTTCTAAGGAAAAAAACAATGATCAACTGAAGGTGTAATTTTGAAAAGCTTGTACGATCTTCTGTTAAATATTTCATTCAGTTGGATTTGAGGCAGCTACTGAACGAGCTCATTCACCCGGGAAGTTAATGAGATTTAACTAATGTGCTTTAAATGGAGAGAAGGTTTGAACTCCTAACTTTCCTGCGTGTCTTTGTGCGGACATGCTCTCCTGTTGGTCAACTGCTAAGACGTACAGTTCTGGCCGGCAGTCAAAATACCAACTACTTAAAAATCCATTAGTGCCTCCAAAGAAAGAGGGTGTTTGCCCTTTGAAGACTGCCTTTGAAGCGGAGCGAGAAAGCAGGTCGGGACCAAGCCTCTTGAAGGAACTTTGAAAATCTTACTTTTAAAAGCTGACTTTTAGAAGGCTTTGGCATGATGAGCAGCACTTTGTCCACTTCTAATGCAGGTAAAGGGGATCGATGCCTTTTTTTAGTGTTGCCAACTTGAAATACTCTTCTTTCATACCTGTGGATCTAATTGCTCTCCATTGGGGCAGGGTATCAGCTGTAGCTTTTAAAGGGATGATAATTTTTTGGTGCCCTTTAAGGGAAAGGAAATCTGGATGCAGTGAGTAGAGACTAATCCTAAGAATTTTTGTGAACGAGGCCAGGTTAGAAAATCGCCCAAGGAACCGCCTTGCTGCAGACTAACGCACGAAGGTGGTTTTGCTGCGTGTAGCAACAGAAGCAAAGCGCAGGTGCTCCGCAGCCTTTCCATGTCTGTGAGACAGTCAACAACCCTTGGGAGGTGGAAACAAATGCCCTTTGGGCTCATCTCCGTGGGCAGGGAGCGCCGCGGAGCCGCATCCCGGTGATCCCAGCGCCAATCCGGAGCCGTAGCAGCCCGGCGGGGCCGTGGTCTGCGCACGGTGTTTTGCCTGCGTCGTGCCGAATCCCAGCTGGGATCGTTAGCCCCACGGATGAGGTGCGTGTCTGACCCCCTTGCAAAAAGGACCTGCTTGCTTTGCAGGAAAACATCAACATTTTGGACCATTTTGAGCCAACTAGATGTTAAGTGCTTTCTTTTGATCACTTGTAATTTGGTCATTCGTATTTCTTTTTCTGATAAAGCACTGCTTCATTTTAACGAGGGGAATTTCTCTGGCCTGGTGTGTTGGTTTGTTAGTGAGCGCAGACGGCCATGGCTGAGCAAAGGCCAGGGAGGCTCCGAGGCTCTCCTGGTATGGAAATTGGGATAACTCGGGACTTGCGAAGGCGATGACGAGCGTAAATGCAAATCCCAACGCCTCCGGCTCCGATTTAATGTGGGCAAGGCCAGGTGCGTTTAATAACAGGAAGCGGAGTCTTTGTTTCTTAATACTTTAATGGGGCAAAATCAGAGGAGAGATTTTGCACAACTGGCTTGACTAGAGCCAATAACAACCTGGATGGAGCTGCTGTTCCGTAATTAACTGGGAATTGCCTTGCTTTTGTGTTTAATCGTTTATCTGGCTGGGGATAACTGCACCCTGTAAGCAAACTTGCCTAATTGGAGCCTCCACAAAATTCCCTAATTGTCCGCTTTGCCTGGCTTGGGTTTAAAAGCCGTCCTGGTGCCCTAATCCGTTTGCGGCGGTTCGATGAAGACGTTTCTTTGAAACGTCCCTCATTTCTTGGCATCCCTCCTGTCGCCTCCCGGGGCGGTCGGCATCTCTCGGGATACATCCCGGCTGATCCCAGCGGCGCGTCCGCCGGCCCCCCTCCTCCTCCTCGTCCCCTGAGGAATGCTGGCTGGCAAGCTCCGTGCTGCAGGATGCAGCCTCTCCCCGTGCCGTCGTTGCTGGAGAGTGATATTAAACAACGTGGCCTAAATGCACTTCTTGGTGTATCTCTCAAGTAAACAATGTCACTGCTGTGCGTTTGGAGGTGACGCAGTGTTTTCGTAGCCGTCTGCCGCTCCAGGAACTAACGTTTCGTCTTGACTCGTGGCCCTAGCGGATCCTTTTTGGAAACACGTCGAACCGGGGACTGATGCAGCAAGGAGGATTTTAAAACCGGCAGCGTGTTCTGCCCTGCCTCCAAACTGGATCGGTTTTGACAATAAAATACCCCAAAGTGCCACGAGTCCAAGTCCCTTTACGTGTCCGTCGGCAATAATACGTTCTCAGACTCGCAGGACACCTTGTTTTGTATTTAGACACACGGTGTGCTTATTTTCCAGAGGTGCCAAATACTCGAAACTGCCACTGCAGATGGTCAAACTTGAGATCTCCCATAGTCAGGGTTATTTTCCTTAAGCGTTTTGAATTTATTTACAATTTAGGTGAAATTAAGCTTGGTTGTAAGATTGGACAACTTCTGGCTGAGCATCCTCCCCACTTGCGGCGGGAGGAGCTGGTTGATCTTCACATAATCCTCACTGCTAATTGAAAACAATAAATTGGAGTTTGTAATTAAGCTCTCACCTTAATTTGATTCTAATCTCCTTAGCGAGTGCTGCAGACAGAGCTCTTTTGGCTCGTGAGCCATCTGTAAAAGCCAAGAAGGTCCCGTGCTGGATCCGTTCCGGTCTGTGCGACGTCTCCCCGAGGCGCAGCCCTCCGTCGAGTGCTCCCGGGAGCTTTTCCATCCTTCCTGTCTAGAGAATTTGCTTTTCTGACATCAATTTCATTTATAACCACCGGTGTTGTCCTTTCCTCTACAAAATATCCGCCGCTCAGCAGCGTAGAGCCACCAAATGCAGGTCAGTTGCTCCATTTCTCCCGCGGAGCTGCAGAAAAGAGGACCACGGTTATTGATTAACCAATTAATTCCCTTGTGCTGCTTCTGCCAGGCTGGGAAGTGTGGCAGGGGCAGCACTGAGATTTCCATTCCTCCTTTTCCTGGTCCCTGCGGGCTCTTCCGCTGCTTTGCGGAGCAGCAAAGCGCTTGTGAATCTGCTGTGGTTTCTCTCTGTGGCTGTAGGTGTAGAGTGTTGCTTGCTGGTTATTAAATGCTCTGGCCCCATCGTGCAGGACGGGACGTCGCTTCTGAAAAAGAAAGGCTTGCACCGTGCCAGTGCTTTGCAAAACCAGTCGTGTTTAGTGTCCAGGGTGACCGTGCTGAAGCTGCGAGTGCAGGGCCCTGAGTGCTTCGTACCGCAGTGCGCTCGCCCTGCAGCTGTCCTGTTTGTCCTGCAGGGCCGTTTAGACCGTCCTGGGGCCTGGAGGCCCTGCCAAACTCCTTCCCAAGGGTTACCACATCTGCAGTATTGTGTCCAGTTCTGCAGTATTGTGTCCAGTTCTGGAGTATTGTGTCCAGTTCTGGGCTCCACAGTATAAGAGGGATGTGGAGCTGCTGGAGAGAGGCCAGCGCAGGGCTACGAGGATGATCAGGGGCCTGGAACATCTGCCCTGTGAGGAGAGGCTGAGGGAGCTGGGCCTGTTCAGCTGGAGAAGAGAAAGCTGAGAGGGACCTGAGCAGTGTCTAGAGGTACCTCAAGGGAGGCAGTGAGGAGGATGGGGCTGGTCTCTTCTCACTGGTGGCCACTGATAGGACTAGAGGCAATGGCCGGAAACTGAAGCACCAAAAGTTCCACAGGAACTTAAGGAAAAATCCCTTCCCAGTGAGGGTGCCAGAGCCCTGGAACAGGCTGCCCAGAGAGGTTGTGGAGTCTCCTTCTCTGGAGATCTTCAAACCCGCTTGGACGCAGCCCTGTGCCACGTGCTCTAGGTGACCCTGCGTGTGCAGGGGTTGGACTGGATGATCCCTAGAGGTCCCTTCCAACCCTAAGCATTCTATGATTCTATGATCCCCAGGGCTGCTCGTTGCACGTGTCAGGAGCTGAGCGTGGAGGCTTGGCAGTGTATCCCAACACAGCCTTGCTTCCCAGGCCTGCCGAGCTGGCGGTGCCGACGCTCCGAACCGATGCAAAACAAACCAGCAGCTGCCACCAGACATCCCTGTTGCCCCACGCATGTTGTTTGCCACCCCAGCCTTGCTTTCCCAACCGCTGCGTGTCCCCAAACCTCCCGGTAGCTTCGTGTCCCCTCCGCGCCGGGACCGAATCCCGGGAGACGCGGGTTGAGGGCACCCTCACCTTTCCCCGGATTCCGCGGATGGCCGAGTGGCTGTTGCCTCCTGTGAACTCTTGCACGTGGACATTTCCATTCCGGAGGTTATTCGTGCAAACACTGACTTTATCTAAATCGCTGTGAACCCGTGGCAGCTTCTGGCCTTAATCCCGTGTAGATATTGAAGATAATTTGATACAGTCAGAGCTATTAACCAATATATTGGCTGCAATTTCATTTCTCCCGCTTCCATTTGATCCCAAGCAGCAGATAACTTCATGTACTGTATGGACTTATCTAAGTTTTATCTCTCTAAAGGAGATTTCAGCCTCTGGTGGGTTGGGGTTATTAGAGGTAAAACATAATAAAACATCCGAGTCGCCTTGTTTAGCTGTTGCGGGTTGTTGGATAAGAGGTTTGATAAAGAACAACACCCTTTTGGGTGACCTGACCTGCTGCCTGTAGGTTTCTGCCTTGAGAGGGTGGTTCTGGTGGTGAGATACAACTTTTCCAAAGGCCTGTGCTTGGTGCCTGTGCCATACAGGGCATTGCTGAGCCAAAGTCACCGTGCTAATTTGATTAGCTGCGTGCTAATTTGATGCTGCCCCTTGGGAACCTTCAGCTTGGGGATCAAAACAGTTTTGTCTTAGGGCTGCTGCTGTAAAGAGTAGAGGAGTTGCCCTTTATGAGCTCCCATGGTGCATTCCAGAACAATTCCCAAGGAATTACCCTGTCTTCCTTGAAGGCGGCCAGTCTTAGTGTCTTGCAATGTAGGATAAAATAAGATTATACCCTCCTCCTTCCTGGACATCGCTGGAGATGCTGGTTAATGCTGCCCAAGACGATTATCTTGCCAGAATACCTTGAGCTAGATCTCCAGAAGGACAGAGTTCCTGCTCGTGTGACTTTTACACTAGTGTTTTACTGCCACAACAGCATTTTTGGAGGGAAATTCAGGCTTCTTTCCCTTTTTCTTTCCATATTTGAGATTATAAAGCTACCAGAGGAAGTCAAGCCTGTCCCCATCACTGTTCTTGGAGACTTAAAAAAAAAAAAAAAAGTCTAAATTAAACCAGAAAGGCAAATTCCTTTCAAACTCCTTTTATTTTTTCCCATGCTGTGAGGAGAAAAACTCCTCATATCTCCACGCTAAAAGTGGACAAAACGTCTCCATTTTCAAAGTATACGGAAGTATGTGGTTATTGTAAAAAATGAAATGCCTTTTTTTTTCCCAAAACACATTTATAATAGTAAGTACTTGAGCTAGTTCTCTCCTGTAGTCTTAAATTCAAGCAAGGAATGATTAATTATTCTATCTTAATTTTGACTGTAAAAAAAGAGGTCTTAATTAAATCCGTATTAGAAGGTGCTGCTTTCCATCCCATTTTGCTTTAATTAGGAATGCTTCAAGGGCGTTTTGGTGGCCATCTAGTATTTCTTATGTATGTATATGTTCTCTCTTGATCGCTTTGAGAGATAACTATCTTCTTTCACCCCAAGTAACCAGAATTTTCTAGCAAATGGGTAATTAACAGCTATTAAAAGGCTCTAAAATATTAGTACTCTGTAATTTTTCAAGCAGTCCTAAATTGCCCCTAGCAGAAGGGATTTTGTCAAGTTTAATTATTTTTGCAATTTCAGGAGACGTTTGAGCTGCTGGCGTTTTCCTGGACAGTGTTTTGGAAGGCTTTAAAAACTACTTTTTGGGTTTTCTAATATTCACGCACTGAGTTTTTTGAATATCCATGAGCTGCATTTCAACCTCTGGCAACAGCGTAGTCAAAAACATATTTAACTTGCTTTTGAAGCCCCCGGTGCGCCCGCAGTGTTGCTGCTTAAATGTGTCCTTGGGTTTTTTTGCCCAGAACGTCGCTCCGTGGTTTTGAAAAGAGCATTTTTCAGATCTGGATCTACAGCTGCGCTCCCCTTGCTGAAGCTGGATGGGACCGGAGGCTGCAACGCTCCGTTCGCTGCGGAATTGGTCGCGCTGTCCCGTGGGAAGCGCTCACATCTGTTGATTCATGCTGCTCCGCCTTGGAAATGGCCAAAAACGTGAATGATTGTGTCCTGGCACGTCTATTTTGAGGAATAAATGTGGGAAAACTATATGGTAGTGGCCCATCTGGTAAAACAAAAGCGACCCGGGGCTCTGTATGGTCTTTTCTCTTCCTGTGCCAAGCCAGTAGTGGTGCTAATTGAAGGGCAGGCTGAGTTTTATCCTGAATTAGTCACTTCTGCGTCATGAGGCAGATAACTTGGTAAGTCCCTCCAGAAAATGGAATGGTTTTGGCTAGGGATGTACAAACAGAAAGGGTTTCTGTCTGCTTGGAAGAGGTCATTGAACGTGAGGCGTTCGCTGCTTTGTTTGCTCCATGTGCTTCACTGTCAGGCTCGTGTAAGCTGGGAAAGTTTTTATTTCACAATAACTTATGTTAAAAGGAGGGGTTTGGCTGAGAAGGAAACTCATAGATCCACAAGTTTTAATTCTCTGATAAAGTACAAGTATTATTTGCAAGAGATGTATGTGGCAAACCATTTAGCTGTCCCTCCAGGGCTGAAAGTACCAGATTACTTTGCTCTAAAAAAAAAAGAAGAAAACAAAAACTATGGGAATTACAGCACAATCAAGCCTAAAAAAAAAAAAAAAAAGTACTTTTAAAGTGCTAATAATGGCTGAAGGCCACAAGAGAAGAACGAGAGAATTTCAGTATTCCAGGAATGATAAAAGTAGGAGAATGTTGAGCATGAAGGGGAGTAAATTTTGCAGGGCTTGTGTGTTTGGTACATACATCTTTTAGCTAATCCTGAAAACCTGAAGTCACCTCTTCATTTCCAGGTGCTGTTGATGGTAACGAGACGAAGAGCACCCTGATGCTCCAGCTGTGCTGCTCGGCGCTTGTCTGATCCCTGCCGCGCTTCACGAAGGACCTAGTGCTGTTAGGACCCCTCTGTCCCCTCCAGAAGCATCCCTTGGGGTGCTGTATGCAAGTCCTTGACGTCCTGGAAACCATGGGGATTGGCAAGAACACCACGTCGAAAGCCGTGGAGGCGGGAGGCTCCACAGAAGGCAAATATGAGGATGAATCCAAACATCCCACCTTCTTCACGCTGCCCGTAAGTAACACACCTAAGAAACATATACTCAAGGTTAATATGAAGCATGGACTATGGCCGTGCTGTACAAAACCTCTATCTAAAATATAGATATTTAAAAATATATATATGCTTGTGTCATTTCGGTTGGTTTCCTGTTTGTTTATCCAGTTCTAGAGAAGGACTTGTGATCCTCTGGTTCCCAGGACTAAAATAACAAGAATAAGGTATTTCTTCAGTTTCTGTTGCTGAAAGGATCGGAAATCACTTCTACAAGTCAGCTAAAACCCTGAAAACCTGTGGCCTGTTACTTTGTCTATGGTTATGTCAAGTGTGTGCTCCAAAGCAGTGCTGAGCATGCAGAACCTGCATCTCCCAAGGCAGCTTGTGGTCTTGGGTTGGAAGAACAGATTTCCACGCTTAAGAAAGCATCAGCCCTGAGAGAAGTGTGTCTCGAGTCGGCCGTCTGCAAGAAGAGCTGCAAAATTTCCTTGTCTTGTCCCACTCTTTTAGATTTTCAGCATTGAACTTGACAGCAAACTGTTGTGCTCCTGTACTCAACATGAGCTGTGGGCGCGGGGAAAATGTCTTCTACTGGTTTGTTCTTCATGTTTTTCTTCCTTGTTTGTTTCTTAAGGTCGTGATAAATGGGGGAGCAACATCCAGTGGCGATCAGGATACCGAAGACACGGAGCTCATGGCAATTTATACTACAGAAAATGGTATAGCAGAAAAGGTATGTTGAGGTTCCCTTCCACAGGAGAAATCCAGCCTGGCCTTGTCAGCGTTAGTATTTGTTCACCCAAGTTTTGCTTCACTCTGACTTGCTTTCTCTCACCAAACGTGCTGACGTGCAGGTTCACATCAGGCTGTGGCCACTTTTCCCTCCACACGTCACACACGTGATTAGAGAACTCGAGGACTGACTCGGCAAACACGAGGAGCGGTTTATGCCCTTTGCCCTGCCATCTGAATCCAGAATATGCAATTTTTGGTATTTCTTCATCATCGCTGCCCTTTTACACTCTTTCCCCGATAAGGTTCTTCTGTACTTCAGTTGCTTGCACTTTTGTTTTTAGGCAAATAAACTGGTGGTGTGGAGCACCTTCTGAAGGTCTGTCCCTGGTGCAGTCTTCCAGCCTCCTAACATCATGCACTTAATTTTCAGATCCCTTTTTTCCAAGTAGGGAGCTGCTTATTATTTTCTGGCAGCTTTGTGAGTAAACAGCTGGTTCAGAGTTAACCTGTAGCTTAAACCAGTAATTCTGAGGGAGGCCTCATAAAGCTACGCTTCAGAGGAACGTTTTAAACCCTGCAGCCTGTATCTGATTTAGTCTCTCCTTCCTTGCAGCTAGTCTATATGTAGAGGCCTGTCTTGAAAACATCTCTACTACCATGTTGATAACACTCATGTTTTAATGGACAAATTGTGGCAAGTGCTGTTGTGTGTGACGGCTGATTCTGAGTCATGCTGAGACTAGCACAGAAAGAGACAATCTGATAAAAGCCTAGAGCAAAAGTGGTTGGGATGAAATTGTGCAACTCAGATTAGCGATCTCTAGACATTAAAGCACGTCTTTGGCCTGTTTTTTTATTTTCCAAACCTATGTTTTTCTCCTTTTCACTAGCTCCACATGATCACCACTGCAAATGATGGATGATAACGTGCCTTAAGAAGACAGTGAGCTTTTAATCGACCAAATCTTCTTGAGCTAAACCTTTACTGTGTCTTAAATGAATGAACAGTGAAAGGAGGGGCTTTAACAATTAGCAGGCTCATGTATTAAGACAGCATTTGAGGCTAGTATTTCTGCTAATCTAGCCAAATCTCTTGCTTTTTCACTTAAAATAACAGTGTGTGCATGGAGCGTGATTATTCTTGGCTTTCCATTCCTCTTAAGATATCATTTAACAACAACAACAAAAAAAAGCAAGCAAAAGACCCGGTATAAAAGGCTATAAAAGAGAACTGAAATGTCCTCGAGTGCCGGAGGGTGCCTTGTGCTCACATCCTCTCGCAATATTTGTTAGCTCAAACAATAAACTGTTGGCCCACGCGAGCAATAACTGTAGCGCTGCATCTCGACAAAATAAACAGTAGTGCCCTGCTGATTGCTTCATCAGATACAGAGCTGATGACACACTGATTTCTCCAAGGGCCTCTTACCGGTTCCTCGCAGTTCCTCAGCTTTCGCTTGGCCTTTCTGCTACTGTTTTATAAGGGAACCTTCATCCCTTGCTGCTGCTCTTCCTCCCTTCTAGTTCCCAGCAACTCTACTGCTCAGTCTTGGGCTCTTTTGGGTCAGCTCCCTTTAGGTCTTATCTCAAGGTTTGATAAAACTGAAAGCTGCTTCTGCCCCTTCAGAATAAGCCTGGCTTTTGGAAGGAGGAATATCCTGCCAGGCTTTTTGCTGTTACAAGCATTAGAGCTGTGTTTCTGCTGATCTTTTGTTAGCTAGAGATGCAAAGGGGATCCATGTTATCACTGCGTTGAGTTCTAAGTAGCAACTGCAAAACTGGCCCCAGCAAAGCTAATTTAATCAGGCTGTCACTCAACGAGGCTATAAACAGTTGCTGCGACCCAGGCACTGCGTGAGAAAGACTTCCCTGTATTGCTTATCCTTCAAAATTTGAAATTTCCTTCCGTCTTTGCATAGCTCCATACGATCATTCCCGCTCCCTGAGTTCAGGTTAACACACGTAACTCGGTGGCATTTGCTTTCTCAACAGAAGCAGGGGGTGAAAGGGAAACAGCATGGGTCACTTGTTTGCTCTGACCTTGTAGATGATAAACCAGATGGAGATTACCTAAGCCTACTCCAAGCATGTGGTGTGATTTTGAAGAAATTAAGACCGTTTCAAGCAAAAAATCACTCCAGCAAAATCCCCAGCCTTTGTGTGAGGCTGCTTCACGTGAGCTTAGCAGTGGGTTAAGTCAGAACAGTAGTTACATAAGGTTTTATTCTGCGGCAAAAAACGATAAAATCTGATACTTCCCCCTGCTTTTGTTGTTGGCATTAAGTCTTTGGAGCTTTGTGTTTTGTTCTGGGGAGCCAGGAGGAAACAATTCCACTTGGCTGTGGAGAAGGCCAGAGCGTGGTCAGGCTGCAGCTTCCTGCAGGGCTGGAGCGAGTTCGCTGGGTTTTCCAGGCTGGCGGGGGCCGTATGCAGTTACAACCATGAGGGTTTCTCCCTTGGGCTCCAGTGCTGGGGAGACACAAAAATAATACATGTCGTGGCTAAAAATGGTTAACCAAGATGAAAATTGAGTAAGAATTAAGCTGGGAAGCAGCTTCCATAATAATAAGGAACTTCCTTGCCCGTGATTTAGGGCTGTTAGGCAAGAGAAGCTGTTTGACATAGTCACTTTTATACTTAGTTCCTTTTTTTTTTTCATAAACAATCTGTCACAATGATCCCATTTTCATAGCGCCATTTGGCCAGCAGATTGGTTATATCCAAAAGGAACAATTGTTGTGTTTAGTGTAAATAAGCAGGGAACGGTTTATCCAAATGAGTCTGGTGCAAATGCAGGAGGGACAGCTGGGAGAGAGGCCTGTTCACGTGGAGGAAAAAGGCTCCTAAAAATGCAAGGTACTGACGTTGCTCGAGGGTAAAACCCCAATTTCGGAGCACTTAGGAGTTGCTGCCAGCTCAAGCTCAGTTTCTTCTTATTATTCTTGTTATAAGTTTATTCTTATTATGCAGCATTAACTTGAGGTTGCTCTGTGTCCTTCACCCCCATGTTTGGCAGAGCTCTCTGGCAGAGACGCTGGACAGCAGCGGCAGTTTGGACGCGCAGAGAACTGACATGATTTACACCATTGAAGATGTTCCTCCTTGGTACCTCTGCATATTTCTGGGCTTGCAGGTATGTTTCAAAATATTTGTTAACGTTTTCCCGGTAATTTTTTTAATTTTTTTTTGCACTCGTGGATGCAATGATCTTATTCTTCCTGTGCTCTTCAAATGTTTGAAGAAAGTGGTAAGACAGTTTCTTTTGAAGTAGGTCGTGCAGGAAAATTAATGTGTTGCTGATGACCTACATCACTGCTCGCTGGCATGTGCATTTGTGTGATTTGCTTAATATTTAGCCTTTAAAGCTGCTGCTTAGTTAAATTAAGAGAACAAATGCTACGTGGTAAAGCTTCAGAAGGTGACATGCCACCTCCTGGAGCAAAAAGGTGGAGAGGGTGAGTGGTTTAGTGCCGGCACCTTGAATATTAAGGCTGCTACTGTGGCTGTGTCACTTCTGCAAGCTCGATGGCACCCTCTTGTAGTCATCACCATGCAAGTCCTGCCCCTCACTGCTAGCTCAGTCACTCAGTTGTTGTGGAGCAGCTCTCATCGCCTCCTTCCTCACACGCTGATAAAAATCTATCCCGCAGGAATGCTGGGAATTGGTTACCCTCTCCAAAGCATGCCGAGATCCCCAAGCAAGCACCCTCAGAAGCATCCTTTTGACTCCTGCCTTTCCCCAGGGGCAGGGCTCCTCTTTTGGCCTGGGTTGATGCCCGTGGTGGCCGGTGTTTGTTTCTTTGCTCTCTGCAGTTGGACTGGAAAAGAATCAATGAGCAGCTGCTTTCTGGTGCTTGGGCACTTATTTGCAGCCTCGTTGAACTGTGCACTGGGTTCCCATGTAAGCTAATGGTCTTTCACCTGGTGGAAAATGGAGTTATTTACCTGCTTTGCTAAGTTCCCTTTCAGCACAGTTACCTAGATACTCCCTGATCAAGAACAGCAGCCATGGAGCTGTGTAAATAATCCAGTGGATCCTCCATAAACTGGGATCATTAGCAGCAGCCTAACATCAGCTGAACTCGAATGTCAGAAGAAATGTTTAGAGACTGGGGGGAATAACTTAAAAGCAAAAAGAAAATCAGGTGTGCAAGACAAGATGGTCTTAAAAAGAGCTTTTAAGATGTCTGCTGGAGTATTAAACACCTATTTTCTGTCCACAGCATTACTTGACGTGTTTCAGTGGGACGATAGCGGTGCCCTTCTTGCTAGCTGATGCCATGTGTGTTGGGTTTGACCAGTGGGCTACCAGCCAGTTGATTGGGACCATTTTCTTCTGCGTGGGCATCACGACGTTGTTACAAACCACTTTTGGGTGCAGGTGAGATCCGGAGCGCGTTCCTGGGGGCTGAGACGCTGCTTGTGAGGCTATTCCCATGCTGGAAGTTCACGGATGTAGATGGAGCTCCAAGAAATAATTAGTCGGTTTCCGAAGGATAAACGTGAAATGCGAGATAGAGGTTCAAGTACAGGACAGTTAATGAAAGCTTTTGGAAAGCTTCTCCCAAAAAAAGGTGGGTCTGAAATACGAGGAGACGTTCCAGGGTAAAGAAAGTACAGCCATGGGGTGGGGAGGAAGGAGAGGAAAGAGCAAGCCATGAAGACAGAGAAAACAGAAGTGTTTCTGGGAGGAAGAAAAAAAAATCACACACCTTCATAAAGAGGCTGCTTATTTTCATTAGTTTCTTGAAGGATTTTTTTATTCTTCTTTTTTTTCCAGAAACTTAGTAGTTGTTGGGATTTATCCCAAAGCAAATTATGTGCTTGTTTTGTTCTGCTAAAGCACTTGGAGTAAAGCAGTAGGGTCTGTGGAGCCACGCCACAAGGTAAGGGTAGAACTCATGTGCCGACCTGCAGCCCTGACGCCTTCCAGTGCAGGTGCCTTTGGGTGCAGAGACCTTCCTAGCTTGTTCCTGAGCTTGATCCAAGCCTCTGAAACGTTTTGTTTCTCAAAACCTGTGCACATGCAGTGAGAAGAGGACACGAGCGACTTTATTCTCCAAGCTTAGTGTCTCTGAGCATTGCCTTGCCCCTCCAAACGAATTATTTGCTGTTATTTACCAGCCACCCTGAGTTGCAGGGAAGGATCCTTCAGTGAGCCTGGAAGGATATGTATGTGTTAGTGTGGTCTTACAGGAATTCCTGTGAGGATCCTTCAATCTGATTCTCCCTACAGGGATGATATTAGGTCATACTAATATTTGCAATAATCTGTTGCTGCTAAAAAAAAAAAAAAAAAAAGTATATTATGGGCTTTATTTATGTGAGGTTAAAACTCTTTTTTTAATATAAAATGACAGTTGTACAGTAAACACTGCAGAGATATTTAGTGTAATGCTTACTTAAACTTTTGTTGACTCTCCCCGTGACAACCAGCAGTAGATGGAACCCGCAGAGTTATTTTTGCATCTTCTTGAATAAACAGAGAAAGATAAATAATACGAGAAGGAAAGTGCATATTGGATTAGGCTGCCCTCCTGTCACGGCTCGAGCGGCTCGTGTGTCATCGCGCTCGACCCGGGGACAGCGGGAGCTGAAATCCTGCGTTCTGCTCCGAAACGGACCAAAAACCTCCCACGGTTTTTAAAAATTATCTAAAACGGAGCTGTTGTGTGTGGAAAGGTTATCCCAATAGGGTAAAGAAGGCAACACCTAGGATTTATCACTTAGAGTTGCACCTTCTCCCTCGACCTCATCAGAAAGAGCTTTTTAAGCTTCCTGAGGCTCCTTATTTGGGTTCAGGCTCCTCTGGGGATTTCTTCCTTTCTCGAACGCATCTTGGGCACTTTTTTCCTTACTGCTTGCTGGAGAGTAAACCTGGGTTCCTGTCAGAGCAGGTCTGGTGCCATTACTAGGAAATACTCCACCCTGCATCTCCCACCTCTTCCTCAATCATACATTATATTTTAATCCTTTCCTGGCTTCCCTTGCCCTGGGAAGGGCCAGTTTTGTTGGTGCTTGGGCCTTAAGAATCGGGGACTTGAGTGTTTCAGGAGGAGCTTTGGGTGGCTGAAGGTTTTGCAGCTCCCACACGTGATTCTGTCGTCGATGCAAGGGTGGGTCTGGGCTAGAGCAGCCACCTGGTGTAAGTGACACTCACAAGTATTTATTGGCAAGCCCGTTGACCGAGAAGGATTTCAGCAAATAAAGCCACGCTGCTTTCCAAAGGGCAAATTCCATGGTTTAAAGGCTCTTCAAGATGGAATTGGCTCCGTAACGTGGAGTCATCGCGGCCGATTTGGTGCCCGTACTAATTTTAGGAATTTGAGCTATTTATTGGATTATGTAAACTAGAAGATTTGGCAAAGGCTCGTGGTGGTTTCTGTGACTGAGGCCATCAGACAGAGCATTAATGCACTATTTTAGGTCTGTTGCTGTGCCCACCACTAGGCTCTGTACCCATTGCTCCATCCGTGTCAAACGTTAGGGTAACTAAAGCACTTCCAGCTGCCTTTAATGGCACGGGGAGCTCTGTCTGCCCCCGTCCTGCCCTGCCAAAACGTCGTTTTAATAATCTGGACATGAAAATCCAGTGTTATTCCAAATATGAGGTGGCACTTGACACAAATGGCTTAGCAATGGGAAAGCTATTCTGTAAAATGTGTTTCAGACTGGAGCTGTCTGGGTAGATACTCATCATTGTTGGCAGATGTAGAGTAATAAATAAGTTAATAAGTGAGAGGGTTTGCTTTGTTTTCTTCCTACAGGAGGAAAAAACAAGGTAGTTGAGCACTTACTGGTATTATTGTTGGTATTTTATTTGGGAATCTGAATAGCTGTTCATTTAAACAAGCAGCACAAACCCGTAGCTCCTGGGAATGTTTTCTGAACACTTAATCCAGGTGGTTCAGAGGAATGGCAATTTCTGATTTCTAAGGTATTTGTTCCCCTTAAAACTTTGCAACTTTCTGTTTTAAACCCCAGAATTTTAAGCTTTCGCATCAAAAAGTTAGGCCTTGTTGCAGGAGGAGTTCAGTGGCTTCTGGGTTGCATACAGCGAAGCTGATTCATCCTGCATGTTCTGTCCAAGCTCTTTAACACTCATCATCCAGCTTCGTATTATTTTTAAAGGGCGAAGTTTGAGTTCAAACGCCCCCAGCAATTTCTGTACGTTGTGCCCCCAACCCGAGGTTGTGCAAGCTGGTTTGAAAGGGCGTCCTGCGCAATTCCCAGCGCGGCTGGAGCGGAGTCTCGGCACGGCTGACTCCACGCCTGGGGAATGTTGCTGCAAGGCCCCTTTGCAAAAGCATCCGAGGGGGCCGGAGCGCCGCGGAGGTGGAGCAGAGGAGTAGCAGCTTGTCTCAGGTATTGCATCCTTCACCACGGGCTTGCTCAGGTTTGCCCAAGGAGCCTTGAAGAAGAAGGTGAATCATTCACTCGTCACGGGCACCGTTTCTTCGCCAAACAGAAAGCTTTGTTTTGTATATTTATTTTTGCTAGGAAAAAAGCTTATTAGGGAATTAAGGTGCAAGTCAGGTTTGCTCAGCTGGCTCATGCATTTGAAGAAGCCTGAAATTTGGACATTCTCAAGCTTGCAGTACGTGGGTCTGCCTTTTAGAGCACTTGTGGCCCAAACTCCTTTCCAGTTGTTAATTCAGCTGTTTCAGCTTCCTGCATGTGACTTTTTACAACTGCTGTTAGTAACGTGCTTCTGTTTTGATCTTCCTTGCAGTAAGCATGTTGAGAGTATTTTCCCCATGGACTTTCTCTTCCTCCCTAGGCTTTTTGTGATCCTTATCTGCATCTTTTCCCTTTCCTGCTGCCTGTGCAGACATTAAGGCACTTCACTGCGGCTGTAAAACTCAGTGCAGGAACTGGAGCCACGTGAGCAATCCAATGCTCCACATGCTATGGTTTGAGATGGATTATGAGCACAAATCATGTTACCATCCCTTAATGACAATGTTTACAGACTAGTTCAAAGTGCTTCTCCTCCAGAGTTAAGTAACATCGGGATTTTTGTCCCATTACACAAGCTACAGCCTATTTGGTAAATACATAGTTGGTGGAGGCAGATGCTCCTTAGTCTTCTTCTAAAAACACTTTGGGGAAGTGTGAACACCAGAGCTAAGAATCTCATCTCGAAACGCTTGCAGCTTTCCTATTTATTGCTGATAGCAGCCTGGAACATCTAATCAGCCCGTCGCAGCGTCACGCTTATTTTCCATAACGCCCAGAGAGGCCTCGTAAAGTGACTCCGCTTGGAGTCACGCGGCTGGAAGGTGCTCCCGACCTGTCCCGAGGGCCTTGGAACGTGGCCGCGCTGCAGACGCTGCCCGTTCAGCCCAAGGGCTGTTAATTGCATCAAAACACTCATCTTCGGGGTCAAAAACGTGTTGGGTCAGTGTCTGCTGCCCACGGGTCCGTGCCTGGGAACTGGCTCTTCTGGCCATTGCCTGGGTGACTTCACGCACGTCGTGTCTTCTGCTAGGGCCTTCGAGCTCTGAGATCTGTTATTTCTCTGCATTTTGTTTTTTTTTCCAGTGAGAAATTCTCATGCTCTGTGTTGTTAACAACCTCCTGGGAAAGCTTAGGTGCGAGATGGACACCTAAATGCAGCGGGGCTCCTGACCCAGTATTGTCACCCCAAAATGTGGGGTGCAGTGGGTCTCCTGACCCAGTATTGTCACCCCAAAATGTATCAGCATCTTCTTTCCTTCTCCACAGGTTACCCTTGTTTCAAGCGAGTGCTTTTGCATTCCTAGCGCCTGCCAGAGCGATCCTCTCCTTGGAGAAGTGGAAATGTAATAACACAGGTAATGGGAATTTCTGCTTGCCCAGTTTGACGTGACACACGGCCCAGATCACAGTGCAAGTGCCAGACGTTTTGATACTGAAACTGAAAGCAGTGAGCAGGAAATATGAAAAACGTAACTCCTTTTGCAGGAAGGAAGCCTCCTAAAAGTGGCCTTGGAGAAGGCTGGCTTTCATTCCCACACAGCCGTGTCCAGTCTGCTGGCTTTATAAATGATTTTATGATGATTTAAGCTGAAGCTTAAGGGAAACCAAAGGTCCTGTGGGAGACACTGCGGATACTAATGTTAATGTCTGATGGTAGTTTTCTTGCTTTGATTTATTCTTATTAAATAAACGTCAGCAAAAGAAATACAACAATGGGATAGAAGTTGTTCTAATTAGTCTCACTGCCTTTTTTAAACTTTAAACTTAGGTTTACGTATTCCTTTTTTCCCCTTAGGAGAGTCAGATTTAGCTGCTGGGAAATGGCCCAGGCGTGTCGACACCTCAGTACTCCAAAATGTGTCAGTACCCCAGCACACACCTTGTTGAAACAAGATGCTGCCTGATAACCTTTGATTGCAAAGTAATTTTTCACTACTTCAGCACGTTGCAAAGAACCTTTACAGCATCTTGCTCTTAAACCTTTTAACCTCCAAGCGGTGTCAGATGGGGTTTTAACCACAGGCCAATTCATCATGCCATGTACGACCTAAGTTAGCAAACAACAAACATGAGAGTGTTTGAGTCCTAGTGGGCAATTGAGTAATTCTCCATTCACCCATTTATTGGAGTGGGAAAAGAATCCCTAATTGACCTTCATTTCCGAAAGTTAGGGTTAATTTTTTTCCCCTGCTCAGTGGTACGGTGGGTAAAATTAGTGGTTAGGAAATGTAAACATGTTATTGGGGAGAGATTACTGCTTGGTTTATAGGGCTGCAGATCTATGCTGTGTCCATTGGGGTCTGGATACAGCTTGGGCAGAAACTTCTTTTGTGAGAAATTTGACTTCAGGTTTGCAAAGCGGTTGAGGAATAAAAACCTGTTTTGTCTTTTTTCTTTTTGTAAGATATAACAGTTACAAATGGAACAACAGAGCTGCTTCACACTGAGCACATCTGGTATCCCAGAATCCGAGAGGTAATGTAGGAATAGTCTTTAGTTGCTGATCTGTCCAACTTCAGTTAAGTTTCTCATGTAACCATCTCCGTGTTCTCGTCTTTAAGTCACTGACGTCTTCTTTCGCTCCGATTTAATTTTGACTACGTCCCTTAAATCATTTCATGGAAATCTTTATTTTCTCACCTGGTTCATGGCAAAAGCAAATACAATGAGTTAGTTGCCACGTTCAGAGAGATACGCAAAGACACGAGTGGGACTAATATTCTTCTCGTTAAGGCTTTGCAATTAGTGTTTGGCCGTAGAAGTGTCCGTCAGCCGGCTTGCCTGCTGTCACTGCTCAGGGACAGCACGCAGATAGCAAATCTCTTCGTGTCCGGGCGTCTTCCGTTGAAGACGATTCCGGTGAGACCTTGGCTCTCCCCGGAGCCTCGCTGCAACGCACCCATCCCGTCCCCCGCAGCATTCCCGGGAGCCCCGTCCTGCTCCGCAGAGCCCAGGACGAGGCTCGTGCCCGGCGTCCCACGAGGGCGGTAGCTAGCGTAGTCCCAAACGGAGGCGTGTGTCATGGAATTTATCTCCCATCCCGTCGCTTGGGGCTGCAAACCTTTTCGTAATTAAAACCCACCCCTCTCTCTTCCCCATGTTCAAACCATAGCTACATCCTGCCAAGAGCCCTGCAGCCAAGAGGGCTGACAGTCTCCTGAGACCACAACGCTGCTCTATACCAGCTTCTAAGGAGCATTTGTGAAAATGCAGCACACACTCTGCCCCTAGGAGCTAGGAGCATCACCTCCGTGGCGCCAGCAGCCCTTGCCGGTCCGATCTGAGAGCTTAAAGGTTAGCCTGGAACCCAGGTCTCCTGTCTGACAGTGTGATGTGCTATCCACACAACTACCAGACTGGCCCACTGGTCTGTTGTGGAATAGTTTTGTGGAGAAAGCCATAAGTGTTATGCTTAAGCAATAAGTCACTTAAACCTAATGAGCTGTTTTATGACAAAAAAAAAAAATGCTGAGTTCTTTGTCACTGAATTCTTTAACTGCGGTTTATAAGCCAGAGCACAAAAAAAATGAATGTTTTTTCCTTTGAGGTTTCACTGACCGGTCTCTTTGCCCTTCTTGTGTGCTCAGATCCAAGGTGCCATCATCATGTCGTCGCTGATCGAGGTGGCCATCGGGCTGCTGGGCCTGCCCGGCGCGCTGCTGCGCTACATCGGGCCGCTCACCATCACGCCGACCGTCGCGCTCATCGGCCTCTCCGGCTTCCAGGCGGCTGGGGAGAGAGCAGGCAAACACTGGGGCATCGCTATGCTGTAAGCACTCCCTGGTCAGCACGCAGGAATTGGGGGAAAAAACACACGTTTTCCCCACTGCCAAAGGCAGAAGGGCAGTGCTAAGTGCATGAAATTCCCACTTTCCAGCCGCTCCTTAGTCGGGGTGTGTTTTCCCCTCGTGTTTCAGGTTGGTTTTGCTTGGAAGATGCAACCCGCAGCTGCCAGGGCTGAGTAACTTGGTGCTTTTCAAGTGGAAGGTTGAAATGAGATGGGGGACAATCCCATCCCCACAAAAAAGGAAGGAAAAAGGAAAGGTTAATCTTAACCATAAGAGGTATTCGGTGCTCCCCTTCCTCCTTGCAGCACCAACTTGCCATCCCAGTGATTTTTATAATATTAGGATTTCACTAGTGCAATAAACTGTAAAATTTTTAAATCAAGTTTCACTAAGGTTTGACTGGGATGAAGGTTATATGTCCTGCCAGCTTCCTTCCCTACCCATTTCTGAGATAATTCCTTCAATTGCTGATACGTAAGTAGACAAAAAGGCTTCTGGAGTGAATTTCAGGGTATAATCTGCCTATTTCTGTAGGTATAAAGGCCAAGGAAATGTACGAATTAGGAATAGCAACATGAAAGAGAGAAATAAGACAAAATGAATGACCAGAATACAAAAGTTTCGTGTGAGATGGCATGAAAAGTCAGTCAAAGGAGGGTAAAAAACATGTTTTTAGGGAGACTAAAACTGGCAGAAGCAGACGAAATATTTGATATATGTCGAGTAATGCTGTCCTGGCTCTGGAAATGGAAGGAATGACTTGATGAGATCAGGTTCTCATCTAACTAATCTGTTTGCACAGTACTTTGAACATGTAAACTGTTCTGTAAGTGCAGCTCATGATTAAAAGGGCTATTTAGTTCTCTTTTATCTCAGATGTTAGCATTGTGAATACTTTTGTAATTCTATTATGTTAAGCAGCTGACCCAAAGGAACGTTTTATTTTTCTGTAAAGCAAATTCTATGCGAGTTGAGGGCTAATGTTAAATTAAGCAAGTAGACCTTTGGTGAATTGGACACGGAAACCTGTAATTTGAGTTGACAGGTTGCAAATGGAAAAAAATAAATCAATTTAGGAACCGGGTTTAAATATTTCCCCGTGAGTAATTACTCTCTGGCTTCTGCCATGCAAAAATGTGCCCGAGATTGTTGAAAATGTCTCTGTAGCCATTCAGCCACTCAGACCTGAACTTTCAAGATGTGGCACTTGAAGTTGTCTTGACTGCTCTGCTGAGATAAAAGCAATTGCGTTGCTGTCTCGCCCAGCACAGTGGTACCTGCAGGAGGGCTGTTATCCACTCTTAGCTGCTGATGCTACTTGACAAGAGCTTCAGTTTCCCAAACAATTTTCTGACCTCGTGCGTTCTCGAAGGCACCGGGCTGAAATACTGTAGTCACAAAGCAGGGTCACAGCATGGGTTGTAAAAACACAATGTAGGCCCAAATCTGCCTTTGCTTGGAAATCTGGCAAGCAAAACTGCTTTGGGCATGCAGAGATTTCACAGTATTTTGACGTGCTCTCTCCCAGTGCTCTACCTGCAAATGGAGAGGCAAAATTCAAAGGTTGTGGTGAAAACTGCCTCTCTCTCCTGCTCTAGCCTCTGTCAAGCCACTAAGAGGGGCTTTTTAATGATGTATGTGTCCTCCTTGGGGTTATTCACAGCCCTGAATCACAGGAACTGTGAGCATCCAAGGCAGCCCCTGCTAAAAGTCCCTCTTCCTCTAATGGACTTTGGGAGAGATGCCAGAGTGGAGAAGGTGCCTGGAGCGTGCGGCGAAGGCCAGAAACGACCCCCTGCTTGTGCAGGGCTCTGAATAAAGCTGGGTTGGTCCTCGCAGCCTGAAAGTTTTCTGAAATACTGGAATAGAGCAGGAAGGGAAGCTTCAAATCGTTTTTTTTTTTTTTTTTTTTTAATCAGTGATAAAACATAGTCTCGAATTTCAGGAAAAGCTTTTGCCTCTTCAAACAGTTTGACTCTTTGTGTAGCTTTTTTGACTGATGTGATTTACGGGAGCAGGGCAAAGCAAAGGATATTGCTGAAGATGGAGCAACACATAGACCGAGGTGTTTTAGCTGCTGTCACATTCGCCCCCGTGTCTGTCCTTCCAGGTGTCCCTATTTTCTGCTCCGAATGTAACACAAACTGAACAAACAGAGTTTGAGTCACAGAAGATCACAGCTTGCCTTTTCCCCAATGGTTCTATCTCCAAAAACCTTCCTGTAATCTGTCTTCCTTTCCTGGGTTCGTGTATCTGTTTGCTTCTGGCAGTGTTGCACCACTTTAAAATACAAATTATGGAGCTTTGGGTTTCAGGGAGTAGCAGTGTAATTAAAATATATTCTCTCCCAATGCTTCGTCTTATGCTAAATCTTTAAATTTCCATGTATATATTGGGTTTGAAGAGCCTAAAGGGCTATTGAGTTTGTACTGGGAAAGGTTTTTAGCCTATTGATGCTAATGATGTGTCTCTCTCCTCTCACCCTCCTCCTCTTTTCTCAGAACTATTTTCCTAGTATTGTTGTTTTCTCAGTATGCCAGAAATGTCAAATTTCCCTTACCAATTTACAAATCCAAGAAAGGATGGACCGCGTACAGGCTGCAGCTTTTCAAAATGTTTCCTGTAAGTAGTTATCCTTCAAAAGAAAACGTGGAAAATCCCATTTTTCATGTCTTTTATTCTCTTTTATTAAGGGGTAAAACAGATTGCAAAAACAAGATAAAAGCTTGGATGCACTTATGGGAAACTTAACTCAGGGGCTCATTTGCTAGGGGAAAGTGTCTCGGGTAGTCTCGCCAGCTCCCGTTCTGGCTGCTCTCCCTGGTGGAGGTGATGGAGTGTGGGTGAAGGTGTGTTGATGCCTGCAGTGAAAGCCCAAACGGATCCCTCCAAAAAGGGAGGGCCCGATCGTTATCTTTGGGATTTTGAAAGCGCTGCTTGGTGTCCCTGGGTGAAAGACTTCCTTTTATTTCTGCGCTGAAGTTAAACGAGTGAATTCTGAACTCGTTTTAAGAGCTCGTTTGGAGACCTTCCCGTTTGTTATGAGAGAGAAGAGGCTTATTCTGATCCCGAGGCTTTTGTAACGGCACCTTTGTTAAAGAAAAATCACCTAAAAGATCCATTAGGGGGTTCATTGTTCTTCAGCCAGCAAATATCGCTTCAGATCACACCAAGATCAGCGCGTTGGGGAGGCTCCGCGCGGCACCCGTGTGCTGAATGTTGTCGATAATCATGAACTTCACGCAGCTTTCTCCTCCCTCCTGTCCCAGATCATTTTGGCCATCCTGGTGTCGTGGTTGCTGTGCTTCATCTTCACGGTGACGGACGTCTTTCCCCCGGACAGCTCCAAGTACGGCTTCTACGCGCGCACGGACGCGCGCCGGGGCGTCCTCCTGGTCGCGCCGTGGTTCAAGGTCCCTTATCCTTGTAAGTGGGTTTCCTTTTTCCTCTCAAGGCCGAATTTAACAACACACCTGCGAGCATCTTTCCTGCCATTTCTTTGCAAGCATTTACTAAGTCTTTTCTTAATATTAAATTCTGATACGCTTTGCCTATACAGGAACTGACAGTGCACTAAGGGAATTACAGCTTTTCTCTAGTATTTTATACTTTACAGTGGTGGCTTATGGCCTCTTTCACAAAATATCAAGTGTCAGTAGCATCTGCAAGAGAAAACAAATTGCTTTATGTTGCATCATGGGCAAAATTGAGTATTTTGCTGGCCACCCGATAGTTTAAAGCTGTTAAAAGCTGTTGGCTAAAAGCTGTGGGATGGGATTGCACAACCAGTCCACGCTTGTGTTGCTCAGAAGTTAATGGTGGTAATAGAGTCATATTCTACCAGAACAGAGCAATAGAAACGGTTCTGAATTCCAGCATGCCATAATGAGCGGCTTCATTGTGGTTTTCCATGTGCTTTGGTTCTGATTAGGCTTTAAAAGAAACCACTTCTAAAGAATGACTTGCAGGACCTTTAATGGAAGGGTTTGGCGATGATGATGAGGAGGAGGAAGGTGGTTCTGCCCCTCGCTTAGGCCATTCTTATTTGTAAAGCCTTGTTCATTCATGTTGGTGTGACTTAAAACTTTCTTTTGTTGCGAGAGACTCATCTATTTCAAAGAGATAAAAGCATCAGGGCAATTGCTGCAGAAAGCCTGCCAAGCTTTGCTAAGGGCTTAAATTAATCTTATTTTCTCTTCAGCAGAAATTTGGAAACAGAAGGTGTTTGTGCATGGTCGTAGCTGCTTTTTTGGCCGTTGTCTTGTGCAGACTAAACTCATAACTAAAAACGGCGTTTTTAGAAAAATCATAATTAAGTGGCATTGGCCTCACTAATCGGATTTTTTTTCCTCCCGTCCCCACAAGCAGCAGTTGAGATTCATGTCTCCTGAACAGGAGGAATTTTTTTGGCGGGGTTTAGCCTTTTTTTCAAGCATGATCAAAGCAGTTGTTTAGGCACTTTTTTCCCTCTGCTCCTTTAATCTAGTCAAACTTGCCAGACAGCGTTACCGTAAAGGAAGCTGGGTTCCATTAAAGATTAATAAATGGCTGTGCGTTTTGATATCTAAATTTGTTTTGGGTGGAACAAGAGATTTCAGTTCTTTTCTCTTCACAGTTCAGTGGGGACTGCCAACAATTTCAGCCGCCGGAGTCATCGGGATGCTGAGCGCCGTCGTCGCCAGCATTATTGAATCCATTGGGGATTACTATGCCTGTGCCAGGCTGTCTTGTGCTCCCCCTCCACCTATTCATGCAATAAATAGGTATGTCAAAAAGCAAATATTTATCTATATTTCATGCTACTGTTTTACACTTTTTCCTTTTTTTACCCTGAGATAAATCAGGAATGTGTTTCGATATTAGGTGTTGCAATTTAGCCAAACACAAGGCCCAAAGACCTGAAACACAAGATGTAGCTGTAGTTTTGAATTAATTTTGATGCTAAAGGTGCCATTGGCAACCTAGTTCTGTTTCTGCTGGCATCTGTGGCACTTGCTGCTGCTGTTTCAGTAGGGACAAACTTCTGCATCGGCTCTGCAAGCTGTATAGCTAGTTCAGTTCACCTGAAATGTAATTTTAGGAATAGAGAAGGGCTTTAAGGTTAACCTCATTATTGGTGTTTTCTTTGGTTCTTTAAGAATGTGAATATCTAGACTGTGGATATGTGATATCCAGAGGATGGCACCTATATTGTTTCTCCAGGTGTTGGAGCTTGAAGCACTGATGAAAATAAACCAAGCAAGGCAAATAACTTGGCACCTAGAAAGCATGTGATGAAAAAGCACTGTCTGAAATGAGGCCGCATTAATGCAATTTTGACTTTTGTTTGTGAATTACAGAGGGATTTTTATTGAGGGTCTTTCCTGTGTCTTGGATGGAGTGTTTGGGACAGGGAACGGATCCACTTCTTCCAGCCCTAACATTGGTGTCTTGGGCATCACGAAGGTATGTACATCCCCTTGATCAGCTGAGGATTCAAATCTGATTTTGTGTTCTGTGGTGGCTGCCTCGTGTCTTTTTCAGCTTTCACATATTATTTACATATGACTTTCTGCAGAAAAAAAAAATGCCATATTTAGAATGTCTTTAATTTGATTGTCCTGACCATTATCTGGTGGAAATTGATTCCTGAGAGTGACCCCAAAAATCTTTTAGGTTAAGGCAGAAACACTATTAACTGTATAGAAATTGATGCTCTTCTAGCCACTTGGCCCTGAAAGTGTCAGTAGAAGAGCTGAATATTTTTAGTTTCTCATTTTGGCACATGATAAAACGCAATTTGAGGCCCTTGGATCTTATCTACATCTGCACGAGGACGCGGCAGTGACACAGCCAGAGCAGGAGCTGGCAGTCAAGGTAGTTTCCAAGTTAAATATCCCCTAAATATTTGCCCATTCATGGTTTATAGAGCTCTGAGCATGCTTAGGGGATTTCATATTTTTGGGGGTATTACCCAGCAAAATATGTAAGCTCTGGAGGAATTCCTATGGAACCAGTAGGATAATTCACGTGCCGAATTGTCCATGTACTCAAGTGCCTCTCTGAACCCGGGGGCCTTGGGCTGCAGATAGATCTGCTTGACACTGTTAATTTAACCTTGCTAAAAAAGACCCAGAAAATTGCTGAGAGTAATTTATGTAGTGAATACGCACATTTTGTTGCGTTATTGGGCCTGGAAGCTGTAAATTTGCTGCTTACATGTGGGAATAACTCATCCCTCTGACTCAGTGCAGCAAAGATGAGGAATTTATCTTCAGCCATTTTTTTTTCTTTTCTGCACAAAGGACGAGTCTGTTTGCTTTTAGGACAGAATATAAATACTAATAGCACCATCTGCTGTCTGTGTAAGTCTCTTCCTTTCAGTTGCTGATGGAAATTTCCTAGAAGAAATTCTGGTTACAAAGAGCATCGAAGAAAAGGTTTATTCAGTTCTGACCTCTGTTTCTCCCACTGACTTTGTAGCAGCAATTGATATCAGTTAACAGCACTTTTTTATTAGCAGGCTGTAGGAATAAGAGCACTTTTTGCTCTGGAACAACAGAAAATGGATGTTTGACCGGCAGCTGTTACAGAGAACAAACTTCAATACAATTAGATTTGTTCGGAGAGCAGCATTCCAAGGGAATGTGCCTCATCCTCAGTGGCACAGCTGGGCAGCCACGCTCCCATGTTTTGCCTTGTTTTCCAGTCTCCGTCCTCATGCCTAAAAACCTAGTAGTTTGCAACTTTAAAATTTGTCTCAAATGGTCTGTTTATTGTTTTGGGTTTTTTGGGCATGTATATCCAGCTGTTTGTGTAGGAAAAAAAAAATCCCCAAATGTTCTTGAGCAAAAAACTGCACAGTGAACATCTCCTTCCTCTAACCGAATGCCTCCTGTCTAACTGTTGAGCAGTGAAGAATATTTGATCAGTAAAGTACTTTAACCCTAGATGTTCCTATTATATCCTTTCTTAAACTGAGATGGTCTGATGGTAGCATAAGTTTAGTCCAAGAATATATACACATATATTTTTGCATTTATTGAAACACTAGCATGATGCTTCCCTTCCTTCTCGTCCTGTATAGGAGGCACTCAGGTTGGTCACACATAATTAATCTTAACTTCTCTGTGAAGCTTAATTATAGCAGAAATCTGCAAAGAGCTTTGCTGGAAACAACCTTTGCAGCATAACACATTTTTGTGTGTCTGGTACAGCTCTCATGCAAGTATAAAACTTTTATATTGTACATTCACACGCAGCAGCTGCTCTTACAACATCATGCTGGGGCAGTGCTGCCCTAAGTTGAGTGCTTAAAATAAAAATGGGAAGGAAATGAAGATGTTTGCCTTCCAGCATTAGCGCAGGCAGGTTTTGCATCTGCAGCGTGTTCAGCTCTGAGGTTGGAGGGAGATGTTGTAAAATGTCTGTGTGCAAAGTCTGCATCTCCTCCAAGCGAGCGGATGTAACCAGTATCTGTGAAGTAGTCTCAGATACGTCAACTCGGACAAAATTCTGGAGGGAGAATGCAAAAAATTATAATAATGAGGGGGGAAAAAAATAAAAAAATGAAAGTGTGAAGCTGGTATAAGCGCAGCCTCTCGCAGTGTCTTCTCCTTGGTGCTCTCTCTGCAGGTGGGAAGCCGGAGGGTTATCCAGTACGGCGCAGCCTTCATGCTCCTGCTGGGAATGGTGGGCAAGTTCAGCGCCCTCTTCGCGTCGCTGCCCGACCCCGTGCTCGGGGCCCTCTTCTGCACCCTCTTTGGTACCGAGTGTTTTGTTGCTGCTTTCATGCCCTGGGTGGCTGGGATATCTCTCTGCTCCAGCTTATTTTTGTTTTACACTGTCACATTTCCCTAGCAAAAGGCTGTCTCCGTGCTGAGGCTCGTCTTGTTTTTATTTAGGAATGATCACGGCTGTGGGACTGTCTAATCTCCAGTTCATAGATTTAAACTCTTCGCGGAACCTGTTTGTCCTTGGATTTTCCATTTTCTTTGGACTCGTCCTTCCGAGCTATCTCAAACAAAACCCGCTGGTCACAGGTACGCACGGGAGCAAACTTTGCATCCACATGAGCATTCTTTTATACTCAATATACAAAGTACAAACAAGTATAAAGTAACATAAAGAGCAAAGAAGAGTAAAAGCAAAATCCTAATGAGACAATAAAGGCTGCAGATAATGCAGATGTGTTCAGAAGTGGACAAATACTGAGATGTTGAGAACAGAGGTTGATGTTTCAATGCTACAGTAAGGTTTTGCCCTTTTTAAAAAGTTTTTTTCGTCTTCTTAGATTATGAAAATCCCTTTCTGTTTTTACATCTTTTTTCATCATTTGCATCTTTTTAGGTTATAAAAATCCCTTTCCATGTTTTAATTTTCTACTTATTTCAAAATTGCACAGTCATGCTTGCAGTAGCAACTAAAATGGCATTTCTTTGCATCTTTATAAGCTATTAAAGTGCACAGAGTTATGCCTGGGGGGCTGGGGATCTGTGGGCAGACTGTGTTGCTTAAAGCTGCTTCTGTATCTATTCCCACGTGGTTTTGAGAGCCCCATTCGAGCAAATTCCTCAGTGTTTTTCCCACTCGGGCGGCACATAAATCAGTAGGATGTGCGTGTGTACGATAAAAGCTCTGAATAAATTCCTCTTCTTTTCCATCCTCCCAGGAATAGCAGGCATTGACCAAGTCCTGAATGTTCTCCTCACCACAGCCATGTTTGTCGGGGGCTGCGTTGCCTTTATTTTGGATAACACCATTCCAGGTCAGCCTCCAAACGTGGTGTTCCAGCTGAAATGAGGAATGAAATGAATTTGGGAGAGCATTTTAGGAGGCAGGAGGGGAAAAAGCAGTTGCTTTTGACTTTCTTTAGAGCAAATTGAAGTTTCTTGTAGCAAATTCAAGCATCTTCTAGCTAAGGTCTCGCTGCTATTAAAGATAGAAATGTACTGGGGGAAAAATCAGAAGAGAACAGACTGAGCAGACCTAACTTACTGAGCTGCAGCATATTTTTATCTATTTATGTGTGTGTCTGTGTGCATCTGCATTAATTTTTATTTGTTTTAACTCCTAGGAAGCCCTGAAGAAAGGGGGATAAGGAAATGGAAGAAAGGGGTGGGTAAAGGAAGCAAGTCACTGGATGGCATGGAAACGTACGATTTGCCTTTTGGCATGAACTTCATCAAAAAATACAGGTGTTTCAGCTTCCTGCCAGTCAGCCCTACCTTTATGGGCTACACGTGGAAAGGCTTCAGGAAAAGCAGTAACTGCAGGAGTTCAGACGAAGACTCGGAAGCTACAGTATAGCCTTAGTTGAAATTATATTATCTAGTTGTAGTAAAATATGTATTTGCAGTTTCTTGCTGATTAAGAAGCATTAAAATATATGTTTTGTATATCTGCATTTAAATTCTGGAACCAGAGCTGAGACGGGTTTAAAAAGAAAAAACAAAAAAAGAAAAAAAAAAAGCTTTCCTGTTGTGGGTGGTGGTAGCCAGATTTAGTGTCTCTGGGTCAAATTTTCCAATGCTCCTCTCTCCCCTTTTCAAACGCTTTAGATGTCTATGCACCTAAGTCTGTCCTTTTTTGTTATTATTTTTTAAATGTTAAGCGGAGCAGAGGTTCCTGGAGTCTTTAGGTGCTGTTGAGAAGTGCTTCTTTCTACGTGAGTTCAATTTAAGTCATTGATGCCGGCATTTTCCTGGTGCGTTCATTGCTGGCAATGGTAATTACGCCACAAAACGGGAATCCGGTGGAAAATCGGAACCCTCGTGCTCCCCAACGCCCTGTGGAATCAACGGCCGGGACGGTTCCCAGACACTAGTTGACGCATTCCGTGTTTTCGGACCCCTGTCGAGCAGGCTTAGTTCTGGCAAAACATGAGAATTTTCTTTTCCTTTTTTTAAAAAAAAACTGAATTTTTGGATAGTGAAGCCGGAAGGCCGGAGGCGATCTTCTTTTCCAGCAGAGACACTACATTTGACCTCCTCATCCACTGGATGGTTTAACAGGTATCGGGTTCAATCGGGGCACCGTGCAGATTCTTTTCCTGGCATAGTCTCAGCTCTGACGTTACGTGAGTGTTTCATGCTCATCATGCCTTCATAATTAAAAAGGTTTCTTCATGTTTAATGTTCTTACTATTGCAAGTTAGTTTTAGACTTCGGTGTGGCCCCGAAAGCATTCTTAAGCTGTGGAGATCATCAGGGAGATGTCGTGTCATGTAATTTCAAGGCCAGTATGCTCTACGGTGCTTGCGTTTTGTATTCCTGGGAAAAAAAGAAACAAAAACAAAAAAAAAGTAACAGTAGATCCTGTAAATCACTAATATATTTATCAAAGTTTGACTACTGGACCCGCGCGCAGGAGCTCTCTTCTCCAAGTCGACTTCCAGGTGAATTTGTTGTTGGTTATTGAAGCATGGAAGGGTTTGGGTGGGGAGGGTCGAGGCAAGAGCTTTAGGGATTGGTACTGAGTAGTGTAGAATCGGAGTGATCCCGTTCCTCTCGTTTTCAGCATGTCAGAAACTCCTTTATCCCGCTTTATTTTTTTTCCATAGCAAAGCATGTGCTTGTTCCCGCGTCCGGGAACCTTCAGTAGTTTGCAGTCTTGGTGTCAACTGGACTATCCCGAAAGCTGGTCAGAAGAGGTATTGTGTACTAGACAAGTGAGTTTGCCTGTGAAAATAAGTCATTTTTTATAATTTTAATGATGTTTTGTTCCTCTCTGGGTAGGGAGCTCGTAGGCTTTTCACATCCACTTGCAGATAGGAGGAGCGCAGGGAGCTCCCATCCGTAGCTTCCAACGCTTCCAAATTTCCCAACTTCGCGCGCAACCAAAGATGCGCGGGAGCCGCAGGGGAATTCACAAAGATGGGGCTGAAAAAGGAAAATAAAGGAGAGGAGGAAAAAAAGGAATGAAAAAGAGAAAGTCGCCTATTTGAGGTGGCCGTAATCATGTAAAATGCCAAAGTTGGTTGAATTATAAAGGTTGAGAAAGGGAGGCGAAAGAGATGGACGTGGGCACCGAACACAGTGGTGAAAGCTGTTGTATTTGGAGGCTTTCGTGACCTTTGGAATGTTCTCGGGATAGCCCGGCTGCTTTCCCGGCGGAGAGAGGAGGCAACGAGCAGCGTCCTCCTCTCGCTCTGGGTGTCCGTGTTCTCCATGGCCTTAACTTCCACGCAGTAGGGTTGACAATTGGGTGACTTGGGACAAATAGATGAGGCAACGAGCCCAAGGACTTCTTGGTTCCCTTCCCCGTGACAAAATACCAACTTTTTGTTTTCCTTTTGCAGCATAAGAAAGAATATCAGAATAAGCAAAACCAGATTATTCCGTCAGACCTTTGGACCTAGCGAGATAGGGGAGAGGCGGCGTAAGACGCGAGGGCAAACATTGACGGTAGAAATCTCATTTTGATGTATAAAGGTGGTAGAAGTGATGTGAAACGAGACCCCTTGGGACTTTGGGTACTCTTTTTTATTTTTATTTTTGGTTAAATTAAGAATTCTCGCTAGGCCGTTGGCTAAAGCAAACCCTCACAGGTTACGCCTATAGGAAAGGAGATTCCACGGCGACCCCGAGCGCGTCGGCCGCGACGGGAAGATCCCGAATTTCCCTCTCCGCCTCTCGATGCTGATTTTTCCCTACGGCAACTTGGTTTGTACGTGAATATTGCGGTGTTTTATGTCCATGTATTAAAAATACGAACATTTCCGCTCAGGGCGGGAGTGGTGTGAGTGTCATGACAATGTCATGTGATGGTAGATTTTCTTCATTGACGAACCGATAGTAGTTGTGTATACTTTGTTTACCCAATTCTGCGTTCCTACCCCCAAAAATGAAGGGTTTCCCCGGCATCTCCCTGTGGAGATCTTGGCCCTCCCGGGGGGCGCTCCTGGCTGGGCCGCGCTGCTCAAACGAGGGCGGTTTGCCCCAAAGTGACCCAAAACAGCGCCTTCCCGACCGGCTCCCTGCGCTTCCGTCGGGTTTCCCACACGATCCGAACCCCCCGTGCTCGACTCGGCCGTCCCTGACGTAGGAAACGCGCGTGTGACCGACCAGCGCCACCTCCGGCCTGCGCTTTTTCTTTCAAGTGGCCTTCTTGAACCAAAAATGACTTTTTTTCCCTTTTTTTTCCCAACATGGGGAGCAAGCAGGTCGCGCTTTTAGCCCCAGATTTCCCACCGTTTCTTGGCCTTTCCCCTTCAGGCTGAGGGGCCTCCGCTGCCGCATCCCCCCATCCCGGTCCCTGCGGAGCCTGGCACGAGCTCGCCAGGCCTCAGCTTCCCGCTCGCCATTCCCAGAGCAGGATTCGGGATCGCCCTGTGGATTAGCCGGCATTAACGACACCTCTCCGGGTCGAGCGTCCAGCTGCCACCCCCAAATATTGTATTTTTCTGCCCGTTCACCGTAACCTTTGGCGTGACAAACTATTGACTGTTCTTAGGCAGTGGGGATAAATATTTTATTTTTCACGACTTTTTATTTTTGTGACTGACTTTGGCTGTAAAACTTTCTTTGTTGTCATTACTCGGCAAGTTTTGTTTTTCCTGAGATGTGTAATTCTTTTATGGAATTTTTTATTTCATTTTTTTTTTCTAACATGGCTTCATTAAACGAATATTTAAAAAAAATGTAATATTTGGACCAGATGTTGTGAATAATAGTAGATAAAGCTATTTTATTCTGTATTTTTAAAGCTGTTCAGTATAAATAAACACGGGCATAGATGCAACTCGGCAGTGTGATCTTATTTTTGTTTTTTTGCTTTTTTTTGCCTTGCGTGGGCTGTTTCTAGCCAAATTCCTTCAAATAAGAGAAAAAGGAACAGCTCAAGGTGGCACAAAGCCCAGAGGAAGGTCAGGTCCAGCCGGAGCTCGGGGCTGCTGTGCCTGGAATACTGAATATCCCGGAGGATCCAGCACTGTGTCTGCTGCCAGCCTGGAGTCTGGGATGCTGGGCTGCTTTTGGGGATCCTGCTCCCGGAGCCGGGATGTCCCTGGGGATCCCAGTGCCTGGAGGAGCTTCCCTACGGGGTGTCCTATGGGATCCCCATTCCCATGGGCTCCCCATCCCGCGTGATCGGGACACACTGGGTGCCCGAGCTGGGGTGTCCTATGGGAACCGGAGCCCAAGGCGGGGGGAGCCGGGACGGGTCAATCCCTGCGGATGGGGAATCCCTGGGGATGGGGGATCCATGGGACGGGGGCATCATGGGGGTGCCGGGGATGCCTCGGGCTCTCTCCATCCCGCGCCCCTTTCCCGCCCCTTCCCCTTTCCCGCGGCCCCGGAGGGCGGGAAGGCGCCTCGCCCCGCCCCTCTCCCCGCCCTCCGGGGCGGGGCCTCGCGCGGCGGGGCGGGGCCTCGCGGAGCGGAGCGGGGCGCGGCCGGCGGCGCCCGGGCCCGGTGAGCGCGGGGCGGGGGGGGGCCCGGGCGGGGGGGGGGGAGCGCGGGACGCGGAGCCGCTCGCCCCCTCCCCCCCCCGGTACCGGTGCCGGTTCCGGTTCCGTCGCGGCGGCCGCTGCCCGCGCGGACAATGGAGGGGGCGGCGAGCGCGGGGGGGACCCCGCGGCGGGAGCGGGGGCGCCCCTGGATCGGGAGCTCCCGTGGGGAGGGGGGAGCCACGCGGGACCCCGGGACTCCGTGGGGATGCGGGACCCGCCCCCCGCCCAGGATCGGGATACTCCGGGGGGATGGGAGACCCCCCCGGGACCCGGCTATCCCGTTGGAATGGGCCTCCCCCCCGCCTCAGGACCGGGATCCGCTGCAGGGATGGGGGACCCTCCCGCGGGATCTCCCGTAGGGATGAGGGACCCCCCCGGCGGCACCCTGGGAATGGGAGACCCCCGGGACCGGGACCCGCCGTGGAGATGGGAGCCACCCCCGGCACCCGGATACCCCGTGGGAACGGGAGAGCCCTCGGGATCGGGACTCCCCTGGGAACGGGGCAGCCCCTGTTGAGGAGCCCTCCCCCCTGGGAACAGCCCCCTTTTCCCGGGAACGTCCCCACGGCCGCCCCGTGTCCCCCATCCGGAGCGGGACGTGGAGAGGGGGCCGCGCTGGGACCCGCCAGCTCGTGTCACACAGGCCACTCGTGTCCCCCCCTTCCCTCCCGGAGCGCCGGGGTCTCCGAACAATAGATCCCGGGATAACAATGGCAGCGCCCCCCAAGCCCCCCTTCGGATGCGCCCGGGGCCGGATGTCCGGGGCTGCGCGGGGCAAATCGCTGCTCTCGCATCCCGGGAAACCCACGCGCGGCCGCGGCGCTCTCCGGAATCCGGCCCTTCCGCCTTCCCTGGGGAGCAGGATATTCCCACAGTCCTCTGCGAAGCTGGGAAAAGCCATGGCCAGGCAGTTGGGAAGGAAAAAGTCCTGGAAAACGTTATTTTCACCGTTTTTTAAATAGCTTTTTACGTTGCTTTTCTATTTTGCGCCCTTCTCCCCATGTGCCGCAGCTCCGGAAGCCTCTCCATACGGAAGTGGGCTCCGTTTTGGGCCAGATTACGGCTGAATTGGGTCAGGCCTCAACACAGCGTCAGATGCACTGCGGAAGCAGCGGCTGCTAAATCCTCCCGCCCGGCATCCGGGCTGGCACAGCGATTTTCTTTCTTTTATTTCAAAAAACAGAAGATTTAGCTCGGAAGAGGCCGCGGTGACGAAGCCGAAGGTGCCGGGAAGCAGGAAACGCGGCTTTTCCGCCGCTGCTCTCGCCCCGGCTTTCGCTTCTGCTTTTCCAATACAAAAGCGCCGACACCGGGTGCTTCCTGCCCCGTTTCCTCCAGTCCGGCTCTTGCAAACCCTCCGCTTCCAAGCGCTTTTTTTTCCCCCTTTTTAAAAAAATTTAAACAAAATTTAAATTTTGCACCATAAGCTCCACACGTTATTTTTCTCCTGGGATACACAGGGATGCCGCTCCGGGATGGGTTTAGCTGCCGGGATCGCTTCCTTGCTCCGACACTCAGATGCCTCATTTACCCGGGTGCCTTTTTCTTGCAGCCCGAGGGCTGTTTTAAGGAGATTCGGGGGGAAAATCCCAGGATTCGGTTGGCTCTGCCACTTCCCTGCCTCAGTTTCCCTTTCCCAACAGGCAACATGGCAAAGTCGGCTCCTCCGATCGGGCGCCCATCCCTCATGCATGAAAATTGCTTATTTTTTCCACATTATAACAGCATTAAACAAACATTTGATGCACTTATAGGCACAGGACGCATTAAATCCAGGCTGCGCTGGGACTTTTGCAAAAACGACCCAAAAAAGCCCCTTTTTTCCCTATAAAAAACCACCACGAAGTTGCAGCCCGGATCTCGTGCCGGAGCCGCCCGGGATGCAAATGCTGCCGTAAGCGTATCCCTGCCGGTATTAAATTTTCAGCGCTTTTGCAGCCTTATCTGATTTCTCCGGCCTTTTCTCTTCCCGACGGCATCCAGCTCGCGGCTCCCCATGAGACAGGAGCGGGAGGATGGAATACGGCGGCCGGGAATACCTGGTGCCCTGCGGGAAGGACAAGTTCATCTCCAAGTAAGGGGCTGGCACCGTTTTTATTTATTCTTTAATGCACGATGGTGGGTTCATTCACTAATTATTTAATGTACAGTGGTGGGGATATTTATTTATTCTTCGTTATATTTATGCTTCCTTATTATTGGATCGTGGGAGGAAATGCTCTGCTGAGGCAAAAAGCAGCAACTCCCGTTAAAAAATATGTATGTGCATATAATCAGATTTTAATAATATGTATAAAATTAGAATAATGATCTTTGATGGAAGAAGCTGCTCTGCAAGCTCTCAGTTTGGGGCAAAAGGGGATTTCTGCAGAACTGGGTTTTTTGCTTGCAAAGGCAGGGGCTGCAGGGAGGAGCTGGCCCCAGCGGAGCTCCCGTTTTGGGGTTTTTTGGGGTAAAAACTCCCAGTTTGGCTGCAGGGCAGCCGGGAAGGGGAGGCCGCGTGTGCCCAGCCCCAGCCCCGCTGCTCTCGTCCGCAGAAATGAGCTGCTCCTGCACCTCAAGACCTACAACATCTACTACGAAGGGCAGAACCTGCAGCTGCGGCACCGGGAGGTGAGCGGCCGGCGGGGAGAAACCCCAGCTATTGGCACCGCGCCTTTGTTTTTGAGCCTGACACCCACAAATATATATTTTAATATACGCATGGTCTATAAAATTGCATGTTATTATATGTATTTTTCAGTATTCCCTCTTCTTCTGGGCTGTTTTGCAACCAGCCTTGCACAGAGGGGCAAAAATCCTCGGTATTGGCACCGCGCCTTCGTTTTTGAGCCTGACACCCACAAATATATGTTTTAATATACGCATGGTCTATAAAATTGCATGTTATTATATGTATTTTTCAGTATTCCCTCTTCTTCTGGGCTGTTTTGCAACCAGCCTTGCACAGAGGGGCAAAAATCCTCGGTATTGGCACCGTGCCTTCGTTTTTGAGCCTGACACCCACAAATATATATTTTTAAATATGCATAATCTATAAAATTGCATGTTATTATATGTATTTTTCAGTATTCCCTCTTCTTCTGGGCTGTTTTGCAACCAGCCAGAGGGGCAGAAGTCCTGGGTATTGGCACCCTGCCTTCATTTTTAAGCCTGACGCTCACAAATATATATCTTAAAAATATGCATAATCTCTAAAATTGCATGCTATGTGTATATATATTTTTGGCGCCCCCAAATTGCATGCAATCTGTATATTTTTTTTGGCGTTCCCCTCTTTTTCTGTGACGCTTTGCAACGGGTAAAGCTTGCGTCGCTCCGGGTACCGCGTGCATCCCGCCGCAACCGCCGGAGCCGGGAGCATCCCGGCGCGCCGCTCCCGGCTCCGGCGGGGGGATCCGGCGCTTCCCGTTTGTGCAGGAGGACGGCGAGTTCATCGTGGAGGGGCTGCTGAACATCTCGTGGGGCCTGCGGCGCCCCATCCGCCTGCAGATGCAGGACGACAACCAGCGCATCCGCCCGCCGCCCTCCTCCTCCTCCTGGCACTCGGGCTGCAACCTGGGCGCCCAGGGGTGAGTCCGGCCCCGCCGGGGGCTGCTGCATCCACTGCAAACAGGGGGGTTATCCCAAAAAAACAGAGAGGAAAAAGGTCCTGCGGCAGCTCCGCTTTGCAGCA